>NW_028165041.1:0-4000 GCF_964263955.1 Coregonus lavaretus
AAACAAACCTCACCTCTCCTGACCTCTGTCTCATCCTCTCTTCTTCCTGTTTCCTTCCTGTCTGCTGCGGTAATGGGATTCTGGGTAAGTTCAACAGTATTCTGGATAGTTCAAGTCCAAGTGTGAATTCCAAATGGCACCCTATTCCCTATGTAGTGCATTACTTTTGACCTTTTGACCCTATATAGGGGAATAGGGTGCCATTTGTGATGCAACCTGGGTAGTTGAAGTCTTCCAGAAGTTCCAGACAGAAGAGAAAATAAAATAAAAATGTATAATTAATTTGCTTGGTTTTCTTTGATTAATCCATTGTGAAACTATTACTTTCTTCCCACTTAAAGATGCACTATGCAGAAATTGCTAAAAATTCTAATAGAGAAAAACAAGCAAGTATAGTGAATCATTGTACTATCTAACCGACTGTGAAATTGTTTTTTTTACTCCTGTTTTCTCCCCAATTTCAATCTTGTCTCATCGCTGCAACTCCCCAACAGGCTCGGGAGGCGAAGGTCGAGTTCATGCGTCCTCCGAAACATGACCCGCCAAACCGCGCTGCTTAACACTCGCCCGCTTAACCAGCCGCACCAATGTGTCGGAGGAAACACTGTTCAACTGACAACCGAGGTCAGCCTGCAGGCGCCATGACCGGCCACAAGGATTCCCTAGAGCGCGATGAGCCAAGTAAAGCCCCTCCAGCAATACCCTCCCGTAACCCGGACGACGCTGGGCCAATTGTTCACCGCCCTATGTGACTACCGATCACGGCCGGTTGTGATACAGCACGGGATCAAACCTGGGTCTGTAGTGACGCCTCTAGCACTGCCATGCAGTACCTTAGACCGATGCGCCACTTGGGAGGCCCTGTGAAATATATTTTCAATAACCAAAAATAGTGTATTTTCAGCTGTTTGAAGCTGGTGTACAAAACCAAATGTAGAAGAACGGAACGCATAGAAATAGTGCATATAGAACAGATTTACCTCTTCTTAGACTTGCTTTCAATGAGAATGACAGATATAGCACACATTTCTATGTGAATTTGGTCGGGTAGCCCAAAAAGCTACATACTGCAGCTTTAAATACTTGTTGATCTGCATCTAAACATCTCTAAACTATTTCTCTGAGACCTGGTTACAAAACCTTTTGGAGCAGAGAGCATTATGGGTAAACTGGGAATTTGATCTGAACTAAGCTAAGGGAATTATTACATAAAGTGATGGATGATTTAGATACTGTTTTGTTCCTCCTAGGGAGCAACAAAAACAAAAAAGCATCTGAAAATCTCTGAGAATGAAATGAGGAGCCTGAATGATTAGTGGCAGGAAGCCACTTTCGAGATGAATGGTGCCTCTGTCAACATTCTCATTTATAATCTTCTCATTTCAAAACCAATTAGATGTCTCAGCTCCAACGTGGGTAATACTAATACTAATTACTAATCAGTGAGCCTCTCCAGCATAAGTGAAGTGATATCTTACAACAGAACAGTTAGTGGCCTCCACCTCTTTAAGGAAGACCTGGAATATTATAAAGCAATCCTTCTACCTCCCCCCTCCTCCACCCTCCCATAAAAAAAAATAAGAAAAAAAGTGGTTGTCCCACTTGCTATCATAAGTTGAATGCACCAATTTGTAAGTCGATTTGGATAAGAGTGTCTGCTAAATACTGTAAATGTAAATGTAAATGTAAACGGTTCAATATGACCCAAATTACCAGAGGTCTCTAGTCTAAACGGTTCAATATGACCCATATTACCAGAGGTCTTGTCTCTAGTCTAAATGGTTCAATATGACCCATATTACCAGAGGTCTTGTCTCTAGTCTAAATGGTTCAATATGACCCATATTACCAGAGGTCTCTAGTCTAAACGGTTCAATATGACCCATATTACCAGAGGTATCTAGTCTAAACGGTTCAATATGACCCATGTTACCAGAGGTCTCTAGTCTAAACGGTTCAATATGACCCATATTACCAGAGGTCTTGTCTCTAGTCTAAATGGTTCAATATGACCCATATTACCAGAGGTATCTAGTCTAAACGGTTCAATATGACCCATGTTACTTGAGGTCTCTAGTCTAAACGGTTCAATATGACCCATATTACCAGAGGTCTTGTCTCTAGTCTAAATGGTTCAATATGACCCATATTACCAGAGGTCTTGTCTCTAGTCTAAATGGTTCAATATGACCCATATTACCAGAGGTCTCTAGTCTAAACGGTTCAATATGACCCATATTACCAGAGGTCTCTAGTCTAAACGGTTCAATATGACCCATATTACCAGAGGTCTCTAGTCTAAACGGTTCAATATGACCCATATTACGAGAGGTCTCTAGTCTAAACGGTTCAATATGACCCATATTACCAGAGGTCTCTAGTCTAAACGGTTCAATATGACCCATATTACCAGAGGTCTCTAGTCTAAACGGTTCAATATGACCCATATTACCAGAGGTATCTAGTCTAAACGGTTCAATATGACCCATGTTACCAGAGGTCTCTAGTCTAAACGGTTCAATATGACCCATATTACCAGAGGTCTCTAGTCTAAACGGTTCAATATGACCCATTATACCAGAGGTCTCTACTCTAAATGGTTCAATATGACCCATATTACCAGAGGTCTCTAGTCTAAACGGAGTGTGCTCCTAATCTCAGTTCATTACCTGTATAAAAGACACTGTCACGGATTCTGCCGAGGCTGCTCCTCCTCCTAGTTCGGGCAGGCTTCGGCGTTCGTCGTCCCCGGAGTACTAGCTGCCACCGTTGAATGTTTCTATGTTTGATTGCTTTTGTCTGTCTGCTACACCTGTGTCCGTTTGTGTCTGATTACGTGTTCTATAAGTTGCCTGTGTTGTATTGGTTAGGTTGTGTGTTGTTTTTCGCCTGTCCGTAGTGCTGCGTGTTTTTTCTCTGTTTTGTTGTTTTATTGTTTTACGCATAGTTTGCGTAATAGCTCGCCTCTGTTTTGTTTTGAGGCCGATCGTTGTATCTTTGCCTTGTGGTTCACAAGTAGACTTTGTTGGACTAAGCTTCGGTGTCCTGCGCCTGACTCCCACACCACATACACCTCAGCCTTGACAGAACAACACACCAGTATGGAGTCAGCAGGAGCAGCGGCGGCACCCAAGTCGCTGGAGGATCGGATCAGCGACCAAGACACCATGATCCGGCAACTTGGGACCGCCATGAACGAGGTGTCCAACACTCTGCGCCGGTTGGTTACGGGAGAGGTGCCCACGCCTTCCCACACCATACCATCCCCAACGGCCAGTCCTCCTCTCCCAGCACCGGAACCCAGTGGCATTCGGCTCTCGCTCCCGAGGGCATATGATGGTTCTGCAGCCGGGTGTCAGGGGTTCCTCCTGCAGGTGGAACTCTACCTGGCCACCATACACCCAGCGCCCTCGGGATACGAGAGCGTCTCCGCCCTCATCTCCTGTCTATCCGGCAAGGCGTTGGAGTGGGCCAACGCCGAATGGAGGGGAATAGACGCCGCTACCATCACCTACGCGGAGTTCTCCCGCCGCTTCAGGGCTGTGTTCGATCATCCACCTGAGGGGAAGGCGGCGGGGGAGCGTCTGTTCCACCTCCGACAGGGGAAGAGGAGCGCAAAGGAGTTCGCCCTGGAGTTCCGGACTCTAGCGGCGGATGCGGGGTGGAATGAGAGGGCCCTCATCGACCATTACCGGTGTAGCCTACGAGAGGACGTTCGTCGTGAGCTGGCCTGCAGGGACACCAACCTATCCTTCGACCAGTTGGTGGACATCTCCATCCGTCTCGACACCCTGCTGGTTACCCGCGGACGTCCCGAGTGGGGGTCGTCCATTCCACCCTCCAGCACCTCCGAGCCGATTCCCATGGAGCTCGGAGGTGCTGGCGCTAGAGAGAGGAGGAGAGAGAACCCGAGGGGGGCCATCCCCTGCACCAACTGTGGCCGTGGAGGACACACTGCGGCCAGGTGCTGGGGAGGGTCTCCTGGGAGAGGGGACAACAG
>NW_028165040.1:0-22500 GCF_964263955.1 Coregonus lavaretus
AATTCTTTCAAAAAATAATTGTTTAACAGTTGCCTACTGTAACAATGTTCTCTCTCTCTCTAGTAGTTATTATGTTGATGGTTGGATACAGTGCTGAATGGTGAATTGATGTTTCCACCTAGTGGTTAAAGAGAGAGATTAACTCACCATAGAGGTGAAATAGTGGTATTTCAGACTTGCCAACGGGCTTTTTCTCAATTCATCTTTCCTTGGTTCTTTCTCACGTCCTCTCTCCTCCCCTCCTTCTCAAAACACATTGGAGAATACAATCCTAGGAGAGGGACCTTGGACCTTCTCCTCTAATAGGGTTGAGAAGGAATATAGGAGGAATTGAGATAGAAGGAGAGGAGAGGAAAATGAGAGGAGATAGGAGGAGAGGAGATATGAAGAGAGGAGATAGGAGGAGAGGTGAGGAGATATGAAGAGAAAAGATATGAGGAGAGGAGATATGAGGAGAGGAGATAGGAGGAGAGGAGATAGGAGGAGAGTAGATAGGAGGAAAGGAGATATGAGGAGAGGAGATAGAGGAGAGGAGATAGGAGGAGAGGAGATATGAGGAGAGGAGATAGGGAGAGGAGATATGAGGAGAGGAGATAGGAGGAGAGGAGATAGGAGGAGAGGAGATATGAGGAGAGGAGATATGAGGAGAGGAGATAGGAGGAGAGGAGATAGGAGGAGAGGAGATAGGAGGAGAGGAGAGGAGAGGAGATAGAAGGAGAGGAGATGTGTGTGCTTACGTGTGAGTGTTTGTGATTGTAGGTGTGTGGGGGTATGTGTGTGCAGGTGTGTGCTTGCTTGAATATGTGAGTGTATGCATGCATGTGTATGCGTGCTTGTGTATATGTGTGTGTGTGTGTGTGTGTGTGTGTGAGTGTGTATGTGTGTGTGTCGGGGGTGGGTATATGTGCATGTGTGTGTGTTCTCACATCAGTGTGTTTCTCCTCAGGACCTGAGGATTCAGGGAGAAGACTCTACAGGATGGGTGCTGTGAGCTTTGGGATGCTGTGTGTTCTACAAGTCACTCTCAACATCTCCCTGAGACTAGTCTGTGAGTGTATTGTTATCTAATCATTACATTATATCAGACTTTCACAACAAGGTCCAAATTCACTAAATTCAGATGAATGTTGTTATCTGTGTAACTAAATTCCTCCTCTGTTAGACATGTTTAAGGAACTTGCAAACCACATCCAAGATATTCTGTCCACTTTTAGCATTGTTTAGACTGTTTGTTTTTAATGCCTGTAACTTACAGTTGCATTAAGAAATTGTGCTTTTTACAATTGCTATATGTATCAATCCTTTCCAGAAAACAGAATCATCAAAGACTCTGAAGAGAAGCATTTTTCTCTTTATAAAACCAACCTGACTAAAGAGAGAGACCAGCTACAGACCAGATACAACACCCTGACTGAAGAGAGAGACCAGCTACAGACCAGATACAACACCCTGACTGAAGAGAGAGACCAGCTACAGACCAGATACAACACCCTGACTGAAGAGAGAGACCAGCTACAGACCAGATACAACACCCTGACTGGTCAGAGAGACAGGCTTCATAATTTGCTTTCTGGTGAGTGAGCTGGTTTCCTCTAATATGAAGTCAATTTCTTAATTGAGATCTAGTCCAGTGAATCATGGAAAATAAAATCTCTCATCTCTCAAAACCTGGGGAGGAAGGGAGGGAGGGACGGACGGAGGGAGGAAGGAGGGGGGAGGGGAGGAGGAGGAAAGAGAGAGAGAGAGAGAGAGAGAGAGAGAGAGAGAGAGAGAGACACTACAGGGTTAAAAGCAGTCAGATATCATGGTTAATACCAGTACCTAAACTGATAAAAACTGTCAGATATCACAGTTACAACATCTAAATAATATACAGACATTTTTCATCTTAAAGTTAACTTTGTTGACTGCTGCCATCAATGACAAAAACCTTCATAGAAAAAGTTTGAATGGAGCCTTCTTTACAGATTAGGTCTCATCCGGTGGTTAGTGCTGTTCCGTCCACCCATTTCCAGGTCCCCTTATTAACAGAGTCAGTCAGACCAATCCAGACTCCCTTTTTGAGATTGAAGAGAAACTCCTGTTGTTGAGAAAGATACATATTTATACAGTGAGTTACAAAAGTATTGGGACAGTGACACATTTATGTTTAGTTTTTGGCGCTGTACTCCAGCACTTTGAATTTGAAATAATAGAATGACTATGAGGTTAAGGTGTAGACTGTCAGCTTTCATTTGAGGGTATTTTCATCCATATCGGGTGAACCGTTTAGAAATTACAGTACTTTATGTACACAAGTATTGGGAGAAATTCACTTATATGTGTATTAAAGCAGTCAAAGCTTAGTACTTAGTCCCATATTCATAGCACGCAATGAATACCTCAAGCTTGTGACTCTACAAACTCGTTGGATGCATTTCCTGTTTGTTTTGGTTGTGTTTCTGATTATTTTGTGCCCAATAGAAATTGATTGTCACACCCTGGCTCTGGGACTCTATATGTTGAGCCAGGGTGTGTTCATTCTATGTGTTGTATTTCTTTGTTGGGAGTTCTAGTTTGTTTATTTCTTTGTTGGCCTGAGTGACTCCCAATCAGAGGCAACGAGTGTCAGCTGTGGCTGGTTGTCTCTGATTGGGAGCCATATTTAAACTGTCGGTTTTCCCTTAGTGTTTGTGGGATCTTGTTTCGAGTTGGTTTGTGTTAGACCGTGAACTGTCACGTTATCGTTTTGTTGTGCTTATTATCACTGAAGATAATAAAGTACAGTATGTTCGTCTGCAACGCTGCGCCTTGGTCTTCATCTGTTCTAGACGATCGTGACAGAAGATCCCACCATACAAGGACCAAGCAGCGTGTCCAGGAGCAGGCAGACTGGACATGGGAGGAAGCGCCGGGAAAGGAGATGGAGAGGTTGGCGATGGCCCAGGTGGGCAAATCGTGGTCCTGGGAGGACATGCTCGGGGGCAAAGGGCCATGGGCTAGGATTAAGGCCCTGGCGAGAGAGGAGCAGCGGCGTCAGCAGTGTCATCGTCGGACGGACGAGAGGCAACCCCAAAACAATTTTAGGGGGGGGCACACGGCATGGGCGGCTGGGCAGCAGGAGGCTGCCACAGGGCGATTTGGAGAGGAGGCCACCGAGTGGTGCCACGAGTGGTCCGGCATAGTCCTGTACGTCCTGTGCGAGCACCCCGCACGTGTCGTGCGAAGGTGGGTATGCAGCCAGGACGGAGTGTGCCGGCTCAACGCTCGTGGTCTCCAATGCCTCTCCGCGGTCCCGGATATCCTGCTCCAGTGTCACGTGCTGTTATGCCAGTACGGGTACACAGCCCTGTACGTCCTGTGCGGATGCCTCACACAGAGTGTGTGAGGGTAGGCATTCAGCCAGGACGGGTTGTGGCCGCTCTTCACTCCAGGTCTCCTATCCGTCTCCACAGCCCGGTTCGGCCTGTCCCTGCTCCACGCACCAAGCCTACGGTGTGCGTCGCCAGCCCAGTCCGGCCTGTCCCTGCTCCTAGCACCAAGCCTACGGTGTGCGTCGCCAGCCCAGTCCGGCCTGTCCCTGCTCCACGCACCAAGCCTACGGTGTGCGTCGCCAGCCCGGTTCGGCCTGTCCCTGCTCCATGCACCAAGCCTACGGTGTGCGTCGCCAGCCCAGTCCGGCCTGTCCCTGCTCCACACACCAAGCCTACGGTGTGCGTCGCCAGCCCAGTCCGGCCTGTCCCTGGTCCACGCACCAGGCCTACGGTGTGCGTCGCCAGCCCGGTCCGGCCTGTCCCTGCTCCACGCACCAAGCCTACGGTGTGCGTCGCCAGCCCGGTCCGGCCTGTCCCTGCTCCACGCACCAAGCAAGGGGTGCGCATCGTCAGCCCGGTCCGGCCCGTTCCTACTCCACGCACCAAGCCAGGGGTGCGAGTCGTCAGCCCGGTCCGGCCCGTTCCGGCTCCATGCACAAAGCCAGGGGTGCGCGTCGTCAGTCCAGCACAACCCGTGCCTTTGTCACCGGTGCCTAATCAGGTACCGGTCAACTGCTCCACAACGGAGCTGAAGCTATCCGCTCCTGCTACGTCCAGTTCAGCCCCAGCCAGCGGGGCCAGACCGGACCAGGGGCGCTACGGGGGGTTTATTGGAGGGTGGTGGGCAAGCCCGGAGCCAGAACCGCCGCCGAGGAGGAATGCCCACCCAGCCCTCCCCTGTTTTGTTCTAGTTGAGGCGCGGTCGCAGTCCGCGCCTTTAGGGGGGGGTACTGTCACACCCTGGCTCTGGGACTCTATATGTTGAGCCAGGGTGTGTTCATTCTATGTGTTGTATTTCTTTGTTGGGAGTTCTAGTTTGTTTATTTCTTTGTTGGCCTGAGTGACTCCCAATCAGAGGCAACGAGTGTCAGCTGTGGCTGGTTGTCTCTGATTGGGAGCCATATTTAAACTGTCGGTTTTTCCTTAGTTTTGTGGGATCTCGTTTCGAGTTGGTTTGTGTTAGACCGTGAACTGTCACGTTATCGTTTTGTTGTTTTGGTGTGCTTATTATCACTGAAGATAATAAAGTTCAGTATGTTCGTCTGCAACGCTGCAACTTGGTCTTCATCTGTTCTAGACGTTTGTGACATTGAAGGTAAATAATGTATTGTCTCTCTCTCTCTCTCTCTCTCTCAAACCCACATACACGCATGCATGCACACACAAGTTGTATTTATTTGTAGTATCATATGAATATAAGTCCTACTTATTTCCTGTTTGTAGTTTCCTGTGTACCAGTGGTTATGTTTCACACATCATCAGAGTCAACATGGATTTAGTACATTTTTATGAAAGGTCATAGCAGAAAAAGCACAGAGACAGACACAGGGGCAATGACAGGACCAGAAACTGAGAATAGACTGAAAACACAAACAGTTGTTGGAGATGTCTGAGGCCATCTATGCTGACCGAGAAGGTCAAGTTTGACAGAGGTGAGGTGGAGGAGAGGATTGTGGATATCTACGTCGGAGCCGACCCCCTGAGAGACGGTGAGACCAGCACCAAGAGAGAAGAGACAGCAGACACTGCTGCTAATAATGGACCAGGAGACAAGCACTCAGTGAACACACACACACACACACACACACACACACTCAACCCTATTAGAGGAGGAGGTCCAAGGTCCCTCCACTAGGATATTATTCTCCAATGTGTTTTGAGAAGGAGGGGGGAGAGAGGATGTGAGAATGATGAATTGAGAAAGAGCCCGTAGGCAAGTCTGTAATACCACTATTTCACCTCTATGGTGAGTTCATCTCTCACTTTAACCGCTAGGTGGAATCAGCACTTAAACATTCAGCACCGTATCCAACCACCAGAGGAGATAGGAGGGGAGGAGATAGGAGAAGAGGAGATGGGACGAGAGGAGATAGGAGGAGATGGGACGAGAGGAGATAGGAGGAGAGCAGATGGGAGGAGAGTTATCTAGGAAAGACTAATTAAAATAGAGCCTTAGTGTCAGAGAGACATAGAGGAGGAAGAAGTAGAACATTAAGAGAATGAGGAAGAGAGAAAAAACAAGACAAATAATAGTTGTGTTTAGATTTAGAGGAGAGGATGTAGACATACTGTACTCTGGAAAATGACTCATTATTTTATTAGAAACATGTCATGTGATTTGACATAGGCTTATGCTAAATAAAACAAAAAAAAGATGCTAATGAGCCATGACTGTACAAGGGACAACTTGTAGGTGACCAATAGCAGCACAATGCACCATGCACCAGTGGACCCACTCACTCGTGCATGTCTATCTACTGTTGTGTCTCTTCCTGGAGGATGCTGTCTGCTCAAACCACTGGTTAAGGTGTGAACTCCTCCCTAAATCTATAACACTACTTGTTCTCAGACACAGAATTAGCAGCTGTTTAAGAGGATATACCACAGAATATACTGTCCGTTGTACTGTTTGCAGCTCCATAAAGTACCAAAGTATATTTTAAGGGGGCAATTAGAATTAGCCTTTATATGGAGCAGTCTGAGGAGATTTATGCCAATGTTGACAGGAAGAGCTGTGGACAGGAGACAGTGAACAGGAGCATAGATAAACAACCTGAATCTCAGAATACTGGTAAGTACACTGTAGTCACAGAGACACACACATCGAAGAGTAAACCAATAGTTATTATTCTTCCAATTGCCACACAAACAATTTACCTTATGTTAATGTAATGAGGTTGGCCGATGCCCCATGCCCCAAGGCTTCAAAAGTCAACTGAGTAAAATAAACTGTAACGAACAGATTCTTAATATTTATAAACATAATACAATGTCTTTTCCAAATTAAGATACCTTACTTCACAAGGGAAAGCTTGTGAAATGACATACTTGTGAAAATTGATACATAAAATTCTAAATAGTACATCTCCTAAATGAAAGGTCGTTCCATTAAGATTAGAGGTTAAATATTCTGAAATTGTCGAGGCTCTGTAGGATGTATACTAACTGCAGAAACATTTATTTTCATGTTCATAAAGTCCTATGTAACTCACCACAGTGTATTTCCAACCTGGTCTCAAAGTATTTCGTTTTATTCTGTACGTAAAGCAAGACACTCCATTTAGTATGATATGTTACCTTTCATATGTTATGTATCAATGTGTGGATAACCATCATCCATTTTGTATGATATGTTACGAATTACAATTTGTATGATATGTTGCGAATTTGATAAACTTACAATATGTTATGAATTTGCTAAACATATGATATGTTATGAATTCTATTAACATTAGCTATCTGGCTAACGTTAGCAAGGCTAGGGGTTAACTGTAAATGGCCACTATATTTCCTGTTGCAGTGAGAAGCTGTATCTTTAACAACCACAAGTCCCCCTCAACAAAAAGAGAGATGGGGGTGAGAAACCACCACTTTAAATGTGCAGCTATGTTTCCTCCATTTAGAGATCATACAAAAGAGATTCTTCATACTTTGAGATCATATGGGGCGAATCCTATCTTCCACTTAAGTCAAATTTAGACTTAGTCATTCATTTATATCAATGGGAGACTAAGTGCATTTTGAATTAAAGGGATACTTCAGGATTTTGGCAATGATGCCCTTTATCTACTTCCCCACAGTCAGATGAGCTTGTGGATACCATTTGTATGACTCTGTATCCAGTATGAAGGAAGTTAGAGGTGGTTTTGTGAGCCATTGCTAACTAGAGTTGACTGGAGGTTTATGGCATGGAGGTCATTGCGCTGATTCTAGTTTCAATCAGGTTTGACATAACAGACTGTAAAAACACCAGCTCCTATTGATTTACATTTTGGAAATCTGTTCCCAAGTATTCCCAAGTATAATAGAGAGACACACACTAACGTAAACAAGGTGTGAGAATGTGATTTGAAGGAGTCAAGCACAGGAGGGTAAATCACAGAATACAGAGTTCATTCCGTAGTACACAGTTATGCTGGATAGCGTCAACAGTCCAGTGCGCAAAACAGGCGCACTGGAACAAATACAGACACACAGGGAAAATATACCCTGGTAATACAAAGAACAGGTAGCTCCACCGAGCTACCATCATCTCACATGAAACAATCACCCACAACGACAAGGGGCAGAGGGAACACTTAAACACATAGTAATGAGGGGAATATGAACCAGGTGTGTGTAATTGACAAGACAAGACAAACGGAATGATGAGATATGGAGAGGCAGTGGCTAGAAGGCCGGTGACGACGAACGCCGAAGCCTGCCCGAACAAGGAGGGGAGGCAGTTTCGGAAGAAGTTGTGACAGTACCCCCCCACCCACTTGACGCGCTGCTCCAGCAGCGCACCGACCCCGGCCTCGGGGACGGCCAGGAGGACGCGGAGCAGGGCGAGCTGGATGGCAACAGGGAAGGATCGAGGATATCCCTCACTGGGACACAGCACCGATCCTCCGGACCATACCCCTCCCACTCCACAACGTACTGAAGGCCCCCCATCCGACGCCTCGAATCCAGGATGGAACGGATGGAGTACGCCGGGGCCCCCTCGATGTCCAGAGGAGGCGGAGGGACATCCCGCACCTCAGACTCCTGGAGCGGACCAGCCACCACCGACCTGAGGAGAGACACATGAAACGAGGGGTTAATACGGTAATCAGAGGGGAGTAATAACCTATAGGTAACCTCATTGATTCTCCTCAGGACCTTGAACGGCCCCACAAACCACGGGCTCAGCTTCCGGCAGGGCAGGCGGAGGGGAAGATTCCGGGTCGAGAGCCAGATCCGATCACCCGGTACGAAGACCGGGGCCTCACTGCGGTGGCGGTCAGCGTTGGCCTTCTGACGACGCACGGCACGTTGGAGGTGGACGTGGGCAGTGTCCCACATCTCCTCCGCGCGCCGAAACAAGTCATCCACCACAGGAGCCTTGGTCTGGCTTTGGTGCCACAGTGCCAGAACCAGTTGGTAACCTAAAATACATTGGAATGGCGTTAGGTTAGTGGAGGAGTGACGGACAGAGTTCTGGGCATATTCGGCCCATGGAAAGAACACCGACCACTCCCCCGGCCGGTCCTGGCAGTAGGATCGAAGGAACCTACCCACATCCTGATTTACCCGTTCCACCTACCCATTAGACTCGGGGTGGAAACAAGAGGTCAGGCTGACTGAGACCCCCAGATGTTCCATGAACACCTTCCAGCCCTTGGATGTGAACTGGGGACCCAGGTCAGACACTATATCCTCTGGTACACCGTAGTGCCGGAAGAGGTGTGTAAACAGGGCCTCCGCAGTTTGCAGGGCCGTGGGGAGACCGGGCAGAGGAAGGAGGCGGCAGGCCTTGGAAAAAGCAGTCCACAATGACCAGGATGGTGGTGTTACCTTGGGAGAGGGGAAGATCGGTAAGGAAATCAATGCTCAGGTGAGACCATGGTCGTTGTTGAACTGGTAAAGTTTGTAACTTACCCACTGGGAGGTGCCTAGGTGCCTTACTCTGGGTGCACACCGAGCAGGAGGAGACATACACCCTCACGTCCTTAGCCAAGGTAGGCCACCAGTACTTTCCGGTCAGGCAGAGCACTGTACGACCGATACCTGGGTAACCAGAGGTGGGTGACGTGTGTGCCCAGTAGATCAGACGGTCACGGATAAGAGCAGGCACGTACTGCAGCCCAGCTGGACACTGAGGTGGAGATGGCTCTGTGCGTAATGCCTGCTCTATATCCACGTCCATTGCCCATACTACCGGCGCCACAAGTATGGGGGTGTTGTCTCTGGGCCTCTCCTCTGTGTCATACAGCCATGACAATGCGTCTGCCTTCACATTCTTCTTACCCGGTAGTACTGATAGTTTGAAATCAAACCGGGTGAAGAATTGGGCCCAACTGGCCTGGCGAGGATTCACCCTCCTCGCTGCCCGGATGTACTCCAGGTTACGGTGGTCGTCCAGACGAGGAAAGGGTGTTTCGCCCCTTCGAGCTAATGCCTCCACATGGTCAGGGCTCGGACAACAGCGTCGTAGTTCTGCTCCGCCGGGCTGAGCTTCTTAGAGAAGAAGGCACAGGGGCGGAGCTTGGGAGGCGTGCCCGAGCATAGAGACAGGACAGCGCCTATCCCTACCTCGGATGCATCCACCTCCACTACGAACGGTAGTGATGGATCATGGTGGGCCAGTACAGAGGCTGAGATGAACAGACCCCTCAGGTTACTGAAAGCCCTGTCAGCCTCAGCAGACCAGCGGAGCCGGGATGGCCCACCCTTCAACAGAGAGGTAATGGGAGCTGCGACCTTGCCAAAGCCCCGGATAAACCTCTGATAGTAGTTGGCGAAGCCCAGAAAGCGCTGCACCTCCTTAACCGTGGTTGGAGTCGGCCAATTACGCACAGCTGAAATGCAATCTCCCTCCATCTCCACACCTGAGGTGGTAATGCGGTATCCGAGGAAGGAGAGGGACTGCTGGAAAAACACTTTTCTGCCTTGGCATGAAGGTCATTTTCCAACAGTCGGGCAAGCACTTTGCGAACCAGGGACACATGCTCAGCCCGCGCATCGGAATACACCAGAATGTAATCGATGTAGACCACTACACCGTGACCAAGCATGTCCCGAAACACCTCGTTCACAAAGGACTGGAAGACGGATGGAGCATTCATCAAACCGTAGGGAAACACCAGGTATTCACAATGCCCCGTGGTTGTGCAGAATGCTGTCTTCCAATCATCTCCCTCTCGAACACGCACCAGGTTGTACGCACTCCTGAGATCTAATTTGGTGAAGAAGCACGCCCCATGCATTGACTCGATCACTGAAGGAATGAAGGGGAGAGGAAAACTAAATCGTATCGTCTCCTTATTCAGTGGTCGATAATCAATGCAAGGGCGCAGACCGCCATCTTTCTTCTTCACAAAAAAAGAAACTTGAGGAGGCGGGTGAAGTAGAGGGACGTATATACCCCTGGCACAGGGACTCGGTGACATATGTTTCCATAGCCTCCGTTTCAGCCTGTGACAGGGAATACACATGACTCCTGGGAGGCACAGCGTCTACCCGGAGGTTTATCGCGCAATCCCACGCCCGATGAGGTGAGAACTTGTTTGCCTGCGTTCTAGAAAATGCGTGCGCCAAATCGAGGTATTCGGGGGGAATGCGCATGGTGGAGGTACTGTCTGGACTTTCCACCATGGTTGGACCAATGGAAACACCTAGACACCTACCCTGACACTCTCGCAACCACCCCGTGAGAACCCTCTGCGGCCATGAGAAGGTGGGGTTGTGGAGTGCTAACCAAGGGATACCTAACACCACAGGAAAAGCAGGAGACTCAATAATAAAAAAGAGTGACTTGCTCGCAATGAGTCTTCGTGGGTAATCATGATGACTGGTGCTTTAACTTCCCTATTAAACCCTGACCCTAATGGTCGACTATCAAGTGCTCTGATGTGGAGTGGAATGGATAGGGGAACCAATGAAATGCCTGGACTGTGTGAGAATGCCCTGTCCATAAAGTTCCCAGCTGCGCCTGAATCGACTTGCGCCTTACACTGGGGAACTACCATGTGATCAGGAAAGTAGATGGGTAGGGTACAGTGCGCAGCAGAGGACTCTGAACGAGTGTGGGTGTTCGATACCTGGGGTGATGCGAGAGTGCCATGCCTGCCGTTTCCAGACCCAAAAGAACGCTGACGACGTTGTGCGGTGTAATGTCCCTTCGTGCCACCAGAGTGACACTGGCGCTGTCGTCCTCCGCTCTTTCGGATCACCACTCCACCCAGCTCCATCAGCTCGGGATCCGAGTTGGGCGGGGTTGGAACAGGCAGACCTCCCCAGGACGTCCTCTTGCCGCCAGCAGGTTGTCCAACGGATGGCCATGTCCACCAGGTGCGTGAAGGACAACATGGTGTCCCGGCAGGCTAGCTCCCTTTGGACGTCCTCCTGCAGATGGCACCGGAAGTGTTCAATGAAGGGCCCGCTCGTTCCACCCGGACCCAGCTGCTAGAGTCCGGAACTCCAAGGCAAAGTCTTGCGCAGTCCTCATCCCCTGCCTCAAGTGGACCAGCCGCTCGCCCGCCTCTCGACCCTCGGGCGGGTGATCGAAGACATTCCGAAGGAGGCGAGCGAACAGCCCCGTAGTTGTCCAAAGTGGCTCCACCTTCGTTCCAGACCACGTTGGCCCACTCCAGAGCTTTCCCCGAGAGGCAGGAGACAAGGGCAGACACCTTCTCCCGCTCCGATGGGGCCGGGCTGATGCAGGAATAATTAAGCTCGAGTTGGAGGAGGAATCCCTGGCAGACAGCAGCTGTCCCGTCAAACTCCCGTGGTCGGGATATATGGATCCCTCTAGGTGCTGGAGTGTTGGTGGCTGGATCCGGTCGCCCAGCTGGTCTTGACAGATCGGGGTCTCTACTCTCCAGGCGTTGGATGACCTGAAGAACCCGATCCATCGCTTCTCCCAAGCTGGCTAGCATCGTTGAATGCTCCTGGACCCGTGTCACGACTCCAGACATGCGCTCCTCTCCCGCTGACTCCATAGCGGGTGGGAGATTGTTTGAGAATGTGATTTGAAGGAGTCAGGCGCAGGAGGGTAAATCACAGAATACAGAGTTTATTCCGTAGTACACAGTTACGCAGAATAGCGGCAACAGTCCAGAGCTAAAAACAGCACACGGAGAAAATATACCCTGGCAATACAAAGAACAGGTAGCTCCACCGAGCTACACTCATCTCACATGAAACAAACACCCACAAGGACAAGGGGGAAAAGGGAACACTGAAACACATTCTAATGAAGGGAATATGAACCAGGTGTGTGTAATTGACAAGACAAGACAAATGGAATGATGAGATATGGAGGGGCAGTGGCTAGAAGGCCGGTGACAACAACTGCCGAAGCCTGGCCGAACAAGGAGGGGAGGCAGCTTCAGAGGAAGACTTGACACAAGGTTTGAAATTATTACATTTTAGTCCAATTTCACATCTATTTGGGCTTCTTGCGGTGAATTTGCAGTCTGCTAATTATTTGCAATTATGTTCCGGCCCCCTGACCATTCGCAAAACACAAAAATCTGCCTGTGGCTGAATCGGTTGATGATCCCTGCGCTATATGGTCCATGTTCGATTGTGTCTCATTGATGATGCTATGTACAGTATCTGTGTCCACAGAGCCTGATAGCTCAGGGAAGAGATCCTCCAGAGTTGCTGCAGTGTGTCTGGGTCTGCTGTGTGTTCTACTGGCTGGGATCATAGGCCTGTATGTCCACTGTAAGTCTGAAGTTATAAAAGTTACAATTCACCAGCAGTTCTGTGATTATCTCGTTTAATGATAAACTTTGTTGTTGTTGTGGACAGATGATGGGGTCTCTAAGAGTTTCTTAGCATATAAGACCAACTCATCTGCAGAGAGAGACCAGCTACTTACCAGCTACAACAACCTGACTAAAGAGAGAGACCAGCTTCAGACTGAGTTAGAGATTCTTAACAGGAGGCTTACCAATCTCAGTGAGTAAACCTACAATCATACATTATCATTAATCCCACACACTTTACAGTGTGTCTGTATTCTTTCATTAACTGTTTAGTTTGATAAGTTGAAGGAAATTCATGTTTTTGATCTTGTAGAACAAACCAGTTCTGAAGGCTGGCAGATGTTTGAATCCAGTTGGTACTTCCTGTCTACCAAGACTAACACCTGGAAGGAGAGCAGAGAGGACTGTCTGGAGAGAGGAGCAGACCTGGTGATCATAAACAGCGATAAGGAACAGGTGAGAGAGAGAGAGAGAGAGAGAGAGAGAGAGAGAGAGAGAGAGAAGGAGGAAGTTGTGTGCACTGTAGGCTACTGTATGTGTTACAGTATGTTGTCATGGTGATGTTAAACCACTTTCCAAACAAGATGGGATGGCATATCGCTGCAGAATGCTGAGGTAGCCATGCTGGTTAAGTGTGCCTTGAATTCTAAATAAATCACAGACAGTGTCACCAGAAAAGCACCCCACACACCATAACACCTCCTCCTCCATGCTTTACGGTGGGAACAACACATGCGGCGGTTTGAACTAAAAATCTCCAAATTGGACTCCAGACCAAAGGACACATTTCCACCGGTCTAATGTTCATTACTCATGTTTCTTGGCCCAAGCGGATCTCTTCTTCTTATTGGTGTACTTTAGCAGTGGTTTCTTTGCAGTAATTCGACCATGAAGGCATGATTCACACAGTCCCCTCTGAACAGTTGATGTTGAGATGTGTCTGTGACTTGAACTATGTGAAGCATTAATTTGGGCTGGTAACTAATGAACTTATCCTCTACAGAAAAGGTAAATCTGGGTCTTCCTTTCCTGTGGCAGTCCTCATGAGAGCCAGTTTCATCGTAACGCTTGATGGTTTTTGTGATTGCACTTGAAGAAACTTTCAAAGTTCTTGACATTTTCCGTATTTACTGACCATGGCTTAAAGTAATGATGGAGTGTCATTTCTCTTTGCTTATTTGAGCTGTGCTTGCCACAATATGGACTTTGTCTTTTACCAAATAGGGCTATCTTTTGTACACCCCCCTACCTTGTCACAACACAATTGACTGGCTCAAACACATTAAAAAGGAAATAAATTCCACAAATTAACTTTTAACAAGGCACAACCGTTAATTTAAATGCATTCCAGGTGACTACCTCATGAAGCTGTTTGAGAGAATGCCAAGAGTGTGCAAAGCTGTCATCAAGGCAAAGGGTGGCTATTTGAAAAATCTCAAATATAAAATATATTTTGATTTGTTTAACACTTTTCGGTTACTACATGATTCCATATGTGTCACGAACGTCAAGGTAAGGAGTAGACCAAGGCGCAGCGTTGCAAGCAAACATCTTCTTTAATAAATGAAACACGATCAAAACAAACAAAGACGATAACGTGACAGTACACGGTGAAACTAAACTACCTCGAAACAAGAACCCACAAACACAAAGTGAAAACAGACAGTTTAAATATGGCTCCCAATCAGAGACAACCAGCGAACAGCTGACACTCGTTGCCTCTGATTGGGAGTCAATCAAGCCAACCCAGAAAACAACAACCTAGAACACCCAACATAGAAATAACCCACACAGAACTCTGGCTCAACATAAAGAGTCCCAGGGCCAGAGCGTGACAGTACCCCCCCCTAAAGGCGCGGACTGCGACCGCGCCTCAAAAGAGCAAAACAGGGGAGGGCTGGGTGGGCATACCTCCTCGGCGGCGGTTCCGGCTCCGGGCTTGACCAAAACCCTACAACAAACCCCCCATAGCGCCCCTGGTCCGGTCTGGCCCTGCTGGCTGGAGCTGGACTGGACATAACAGGAGCGGTAGGCTTCAGCTCCTTAGTGGAGCAGTTGAGCGGTACCTGAATTGGCACCGATGACTCAGGCACGGGTTGTGCCGGACTGACGACTCGCTCCCCTGGCTAGGTGCGAGTAGCAGGAACGGGCTGGACCAGGCTGACGACGCGCACCCCTGGCTTGGCGCGTGAGGCAGGAACGGACCGGACCTGGCTGACGATGCGCCCCCTTGGCTTGGTGCGTGGAGCAGCGACGGGCCGGACTGGGTTGGCGACGCACACCGTAGGCTTTGTGCGTGGAGCAGGGACAGGCCGGGCTGGGCTGGCGACGCACACCGTAGGCTTTGTGCGTGGAGCAGGGACAGGCCGGGCTGGCGACGCACACCGTAGGCTTTGTGCGTGGAGCAGGGACAGGCCGGGCTGGGCTGGCGACGCACACCGTAGGCTTGGTGCGTGGAGCAGGGACAGGCCGGGCTGGGCTGGCGACGCACACCATAGGCTTTGTGCGTGGAGCAGGGACAGGCCGGGCTGGGCTGGCGACGCACACCGTAGGCTTTGTGCGTGGAGCAGGGACAGGCCGGGCTGGACTGGCGACGCACCCCGTAGGCTTGGTGCGTGGAGCAGGGACAGGCCGGGCTGGGCTGTCAACGCACACCACTGACTTGGTGGGAATGGCAGGAACAGGCCGGGCCGGGCTGACGACGCGCACCACTGACTTGGTGGGAATGGCAGGAACAGGCCGGGCTGGGCTGACGACGCGCACCACTGACTTGGTGGGAATGGCAGGAACAGGCCGGGCCGGGCTGACGACGCGCACCACTGACTTGGTGGGAATGGCAGGAACAGGCCGGGCCGGGCTGACGACGCGCACCACTGACTTGGTGGGAATGGCAGGAACAGGCCGGGCTGGGCTGACGACGCGCACCACTGACTTGGTGGGAATGGCAGGAACAGGCCGGACCGTAATGGGGACACACACCACTGGCCCCACGCAGGGATCAGGAACGGGCCGGACCGGACTGGTAACACACCCCAGTACCTCTCGCCGTGCCTCCACACTTTCCCTCTCCTCTCTGCCCAGTGGCCCCCCTAACCTGGCGGCCTTCTCTGCCAACGCTTTGCACCACTCTAACCCGTACACCTGCTGCCCCGACGTCGTGAGCCCCGCCCTAAAATTTCCTGGGGGTCTCTCCTCCCCGTGGCCAAGGCCTCTCTCCCTCTTGCCAGACTCGCAATCATCTCCTCCCACGTCCATCCTCTCTCCTCGTCACGCAGCTTGATCCAGTCGAGGTTGCCACGGAGATCTGCCAGCGATGGCTCCTGAACACGCTGCTTGGTCTGGTTAAGGTGGGTTCTTCTATCACGAACGTCAAGGTAAGGAGTAGACCGAGGCGCAGCGTTGCAAGCAAACATCTTCTTTAATAAATGAAACACGATCAAAACAAACAAAGACGATAACGTGACAGTACACGGTGAAACTAAACTACCTCGAAACAAGAACCCACAAACACAAAGTGAAAACAGACAGTTTAAATATGGCTCCCAATCAGAGACAACCAGCGAACAGCTGACACTCGTTGCCTCTGATTGGGAGTCAATCAAGCCAACCCAGAAAACAACAACCTAGAACACCCAACATAGAAATAACCCACACAGAACGAACACACTGGCTCAACATAAAGAGTCCCGGAGCCAGAGCGTGACAATATGTGTTATTTCATAGTTCTGATGTCTTCACTATTATTCTACAATGTAGAAAAATAGTACAAATAAAGAAAAAGCCTTGAATGAGTAGGTGTTCTAAAACTTTTGGCTGGCAGTGTATATATATTTATCTTTCTCGACAACAGACATTTCTATTCAACCTCAAGAAGAGAGTCTGGATTGGTCTGACTGACTCTGTTAATGAGGGGACCTGGAAATGGGTGGACGGCACATCACTGACCACAGGGTGAGAGATGATAACTAATCTGTGAATAAGACTCCATTCAACCTTTTTCTATACAGGTTACTGTCATTGATGAAAGCAGTCAACAAAGTTAACTTTAAGATGAAGCATTTCTGTATATTATTTAGGATTGTGATGTTCTAACTGCGATATCTGATGGTTTTTAACCCTGTAGATACTGGTATTAACCATGATATCTGATGGTTTTTAACCCTGCATTTACTGGTATTAACCATGATATCTGATGGTTTTTAACCCTGTAGGTACTGGTATTAACCATGATATCTGACTGTTTTTAACCCTGTAGGTACTGGTATGTCAAACAGCCTGATAATGCAGGTCCTACTGGGGAGGACTGTGCTGAGATACACAAAGATCAGAGTCCTCTAAAGGCATGGAATGACATGTCATGTGACAGCAAACTCAACTGGATTTGTGAAAAAGTGGTTTAACATCACCATGACAACATACTGTAACATGTACAGTAGCCTACAATGCAAATAACTTCCTCCTTCTCTCTCTCTCTCGCTCTCTCTCTCTCTCTCTCTCTCTCTCTCTCTCTCTCTCTCTCTCTATTTCTCTCTCTCTCTCTCTCTCTCTCTCTCGCTCTCTCTCTCTCTCTCTCTCTCTCTCTCTCTCTCTCTCTCTCGCTCTGTCTCAAACCCACGAACACACTTATTGTTGTATTTGTTTGTAGTAGTATATTAATAAAAGTCCTTCTTATTTCCTGTTTGTTGCTTCCTGTGTACCAGTAGTTATGTTTCACACATCATCAGATACAACCTGAAGTCAGTACATTTGACTTTTTGCACACTCTACATGCAGTGCATTTCATCAATTACAATTCAAATACATTCTTCTTAATGCTACATATATTTACATGCTCCCATTTAGGTCTGGTGCAAACATTCTCAACCCTACCAAACCACCATTACATACACTGTTTAGTCAGTAGGTTGTTATGACAGTTCACTGCCATCCTATGGCCTCTGTTGTCTCTGCTAGTCAACATGATGGCTGCTGAAAGCTTCTTGGTAACTGAGTCACTCCCCATCTCTCTTCCAACCCCACTCATGAGGTTGGCCACGTTCCAGGCTGACTACATTGATGTCGCCTGCCAGATCTCACAACTCCTGGATAGATGTTTAACATATCAGCTAACCAAATCATATGCTATAGCAATCTGATGCCCAACAGCACAGTCGATGACTTGGCCAGCAGCCATGGGTCAATGGCTGTCTTCAATATAGTCGGCCTGGAATGAGACCGACCTATCCTCGGTGTGGTTGACAGATTGAACAGTACTGAGCTCTGACCTCACAGACACAGGAAACTACTAACCCTGCTCCTGCTCTCCCTCCCTCCCATCTCCCTCTGACCTCACAGACACAGGAAACTACTAACCCTGCTCCTGCTCTCCCTCCCTCCCATCTCCCTCTAACCTCACAGACACAGGAAACTACTAACCCTGCTCCTGCTCTCCCTCCCTCCCATCTCCCTCTGACCTCACAGACACAGGAAACTACTAACCCTGCTCCTGCTCTCCCTCCCTCCCATCTCCCTCTGACCTCACAGACACAGGAAACTACTAACCCTGCTCCCGCTCTCCCTCCCTCCCATCTCTCTCTGACCTCACAGACACAGGAAACTACTAACCCTACTACTGCTCTCCCTCCCTCCCATCTCCCTCTGACCTCACAGACACAGGAAACTACTAACCCTGCTACTGCCCTCCCTCCCTCCCATCTCCCTCTGACCTCACAGACACAGGAAACTACTAACCCTGCTACTGCCCTCCCATCTCCCATCTCCCTCTGACCTCACAGACACAGGAAACTACTAACCCTGCTCCTGCTCTCCCTCCCTCCCATCTCCCTCTGACCTCACAGACACAGGAAACTACTAACCCTTCTACTGCCCTCCCTCCCTCCCATCTCCCTCTGACCTCACAGACACAGGAAACTACTAACCCTGCTACTGCCCTCCCTCCCTCCCATCTCCCTCTGACCTCACAGACACAGGAAACTACTAACCCTGCTCCTGCGTATTTAACCATTTAACAGGATCGTTAAACCTGAGAGCTGAGAAAGATACATTTGTTTCAGATTACTTCTCATTGTACATTGGTGGGAGGAATGATCAGTAATATACAGAACATAATTAAAGAACAGTATGTAACCTGTATCGGCTGTTCTGCTGATGGTAAAAATATATATATATATACATTTTACAACCAATTTGCAGTTCAGCTCTTACGAACTCTATTGCTCACAATATCACATCCTGTCAAATGGAGAAGCACTCACCTGCACTCTGTACTAGTAACTATTGATGCAAGGAGCTCTTCAATCAAACTCTTCTTACAGTGTATCAGTTCTCTCTGTCATCCCAATCATGCGTTTTTTTTTATAGCTGTGATAATGACGATCCATCCCATACAGTGACTTTGAGGTCTCGACTGAAAGAGAACCTTAAAGTTACTTTCTCTTTCTATTTGGATAAATCTTTAACTTCACGTTCTTCATTACAATGTAACATATTTATGTGATAGTGAGGTATAGTCATACTGGACACAATGTAGCTCCGATTCTTATTATATTTGGTTACATGTAGCCAGAGGGGGGAATTGTCAGAGGTTACCAGGGTAACTGCATTGGCAGGGAGCGTTAGTAGTCTCTAAGCTTTGTCTGCCAATCATGTTTTTAGCTGGTGAGATTCTGACCTCTTGTGCCCACAGTGCACCATGTCAAGACAATGATTTAGACAGAATCCCAATTACTCTTAAACAGCTTCATATTGTCATTTCCTTTACTTTGTTATGTCAGAGTGAGACCCGGATGTTTTCCCCATAGAGATGCATTACATTCAATTTAATTCTATGGGTTTCTCATCATATGTCTTTCATATGGCAAGGTCATTCAGATCTGTGGTGGTTACAAAGGAAATAAGGCAAGGACAGGAGACAAGGAAAGGAAGGAAGCAGATTGAGACTATTGGGACGTGACCTTATGGGTGTTTGGTATCACAGCTGCTGACTGTGTTGTGTTTATGGGTGTTTGGTATCACAGCTGCTGACTGTGTTGTGTTTATGGGTGTTTGGTATCACAGCTGCTGACTGTGTTGTGTTTGTGGGTGTTTGGTATCACAGCTGCTGACTGTGTTGTGTTTATGGGTGTTTGGTATCACAGCTGCTGACTGTGTTGTGTTTATGCTGGAGTGCAGCAGCTGTAGAGGTAGCACTTAATCCAACATATATATCTGTACAGTGATGTCTGTTTGCACACATCAATACAAGTCACATTCTAACACACACACACACACACACACACACACACTGGACACACTCTTTTGTCTCCATAACACAGTAATATGTCAAATGAATAAACCCTCCGTGTTTGTTCAGGAGAAAGTTTCCATTGATAAAGACTGATGGATTGCTGTCGTTCAGAATGTCAACACGTTGGACACACCCAAACACACATGTACACTCAGTGGATGTTAACAGTTGGCCCTGTGGGTGACTGGGTCCAAACAGCAGGAGGCTAGAGAAGGAGGATACATTGGCACACACACAATCACAGATTTCTAAAGATTCTAAAGTGGGGGTCAATGTTCTCTGAAGAACGCTGGAGAACAGAATGTTGGATGTCTGCATTCCAGCAACGTTCAGCAAACATTCTGATGTGTTTGGATAAAATGGTTCCATTGTTGTACATCTGATCTGTGTCACTAACGTTGTCACTGATGTTGTATTATACCAAGTCAATCAGTATTACTAATGTTGTATCATCTAGCAAAGGTGAAACACATTGATGCTGCTTCCTGGGTTGAGAATTGAGGTCCTGTTTGGCGTAGATGATAACAGTGTGGCCCTAGCACTGTAAGGGTGGTGGGTTCGATTCCCGCTGGAGTCACATACCCTATACTCAAAATGTATGCACCCACTCTACTGTAAATCGCTTTGGATTAAAGAGGTTGCTAATATTGTTACATGTTAACAGACTTCTGTTAAAATCCCAAACCCTGTCCCAGCAGGAGGCCTTTTGCCTTTTGGTAGGCCGTCATTGTAAATAAGAATTAGTTCTTAACTGACTTCCATAGTTAAATAAAAGTTAAATAAAATAAATACATTCAAATTAAAGGTAATCATGAAAATACAATGTATTTTGGAGATGGTTTTCACCTACGGTACCAATCCTGATTCAACTGTTGTGTGTAGAGTACAGTATGTATCAATACTGTATATCACCTTGTTGGAAGACACTTTTACCTTTCATGTGGTACTATGAGAAATGGTACCGTATGATGTTGTGTTGTCAAGGCTACAGCCATGATTCTCCACTCTGTTCCTGATGTTGTGTTGTCAAGGCTACAGCCATGATTCTCCACTCTGTTCCTGATGTTTTGTTGTCAAGGCTACGGCCATGATTCTCCAATCTGTTCCTGATGTTGTGTTGTCAAGGCTACGGCCATGATTCTCCACTCTGTTCCTGATGTTGTGTTGTCAAGGCTACGGCCATGATTCTCCACTCTGTTCCTGATGTTGTGTTGTCAAGGCTACAGCCATGATTCTCCACTCTGTTCCTGATGTTGTGTTGTCAAGGCTAGAGCCATGATTCTCCACTCTGTTCCTGATGTTGTGTTGTCAAGGCTACAGCCATGATTCTCCACTCTGTTCCTGTAACTGGTAGTCTATTTGTAATTTTTTTTGTACCTTTATTTATACAGATAATTCTTGTTGGGAGATCTTTTACATTTACATTTACGTCATTTAGCAGACGCTCTTATCCAGAGCGACTTACAAATTGGTGCATTCACCTTATAGCCAGTGGGATAACCACTTTACAATATGTTTTTGGTGGGGGGGGGGGTAAGGGGGGGTAGAATGATTACTTTATCCTATCCCAGGTATTCCTTAAAGAGGTGGGGTTTCAAGTTTTACAAGAGAGACCTGTCTTACCTTGTTCCAGTACTGTGTTGTTCCAAGATCTTTACATGGCAGTTAGTCTGTTTGTTTATATATTGTTCCAGGACTGTGGAAGTATGTTCTGAATGCTTTGACTCATGCAGGGCTGGTTCCATGACAAATACAAAAAGACAACGTAATTAAAACAAGGTGGAGATACCTCCATACCAAAACATACAGATTGTGTGAAGTGTACAGAAGCTATGACCAACCCTCATTCATACATTCACACGTTCATTATCTCTTCTGTCATCCATCTCTCTCCCTCTCCCTCCCTCTTTACAACTCTCTGTCATTCACTTCTTCCTTTCTCTTGTTCTTCTAAGACTGTGATGATATTATTTTTCCTATCAGGTCTCTCTCCGTTTCTCCACCTTTACTCCCTCTCTCTCTCTCTCTCTCTCTCTCTCTCTCTCTCTCTCTCTCTCTCTCTCTCTCTCGCTCTCTCTCTCTCTCTCTCTCTGTCTGTCTCTGTGTCTCTCGCTCTCTCTCTGTCTTTTAAAGGTTATTGTCCTTTCTGGATATCTGTAGCATCCTGTTACTGTACTTTCTATACAATTGGAATGATTCATTCTAATTCTACATGACCTTCGACTTCCTACGGTGAGAGAGAGAGGCTGAAGTAGGTGGGCGATGTTAAGGCTAGAGTTAATTATTTCAGACATTTTGTGTTAAATTGTAGGATTTTATCACTATGATGGAAATAATTAGACTACTGTATGATGAGGGGGCTGTCCTGGTAAACTGTTGGGAGGAGCTAGGATAACAAAAGGTGTTTTTGGTTCATAATTACTACTCCCTAATCTCTCTCTTTCTCTCTCTATCTCTCTCTCTC
>NW_028165040.1:27500-48029 GCF_964263955.1 Coregonus lavaretus
GGAAGTTGTCATGCTGAAACAGGAAAGGGCCATCCCCAAACTGTTGCCACAAATTTGGACGTACAGAATCGTTTACAATGTCATTGTATGTTGTAGCATTAAGATTTCCCTTCAGTAGCCCGGACCAAAAAAAACTGCCCCAGACCCTTATTCCTCCTCCACCAAACTTTACAGTTGGCACTATGCATTGGGGCAGGTAGCATTCTCCTGGCATCCGCCAAACCCAGATTTATCCGTCGGACTGCCAGATGGTGAAGCATGATTCATCACTCCAGAGAATGTGTTTCCAATGCTCCATAGTCCAATGGGGGCGAGCTTTACACCACTCCAGCCTACGCTTAACATTGACCATAGAGATCTTAGGCTTGTGTGCGGCTGCTCGGCCATGGAAACCCATTTCATTAAGCTCCAGACAAACAGTTATTGTGCTGATGTTGCTTCTAGAGGCAGTTTGGAACTCGGTAGTGAGTGTTGCAACTGAGGACAGACGATTTTTACGCGCTATGCGATTCGGCACTCGGCGGTCCTGTGAGCTTGCATGGCCTACCACTTCACGGCTGAGCCGTTGTTGCTCCTAGACGTTTCCACTTCACAATAACAGCACTTACAGTTGACCGGGGCATCTCTAGCAGGGCAGAAATTTCACAAACTGACTTGTTGGAAAGGTGGCATCTTATGACGGTGCCACGTTAAAGGTCACTGAGCTCTTGAGTAAGGCCATTCGACTGCCAAGGTTTGTGTATGGAGATTGCATGGCGGTGTGTTCGATTTTATACACCTGTCAGCAACGGGTGTGGCTGAAATATCAACATCCACTAATTTCAAGGGGTGTCCACATACTTTTGTATATATAGTGTATGTTTAAAACAGATGTGCACGATGGGAAACAAACATGTTTCCATTTGAAGCTAAAGTGGGGGGAGTCACGTGGTGGCCAGTGATGTGTTGATTTGACAGTTTCTCATCTGTTAAAACGGTGTCACTTACGGTAAGGGACAGGAACAGACACAGGGCAGAGGTAACGATATCACAAGAACCTGGGAAGACTTAACACAGACCTGTTAGACAGAAAACACATTACGTTGTTGGAGATATCTGAGGCCATCAATGCTGAGCCAGATATGACCAAAAGGTTTGACAGAGGTGAGATGGAGGAGAGGATTGTGGATATCTACGTCAGTGCAGACACCCTGAGAGACGGTGAGACCAGCACCAAGAGAGAAAAGACAGCAGACACTGCTCCCAATAATGGACCAGGAGACCAGTCCTCAGGAAACAGCCACACAGTCTCTCTCACATGCACACACACACAGAAATGTCCATGCACACACACGCACGCACAAGACAAAACACGTGCTCGCGCACACATGCACACATTGTTGTTGCAGATAACAAGGCCTCAAAGAACTCAACTGCAGAGAGAGACCAGCTACAGACAAGATACATGTGGTTTAACATCACCATGACAACATAATGTAACACATAAAGCAGCCATCAGTGCACACAACTTCCTCCTTCATTCTCACACACGCCCCACTGTAGGTACTAGATTCAGTCTGCAGCGCAGAAGATCAGCGCTATAGTGGAATTGAAATTCAAAGGCAATGTTCCCACCTTTGCGGAGACTGCATTCACGGTAAACTCTGCATATGTCAGCTCAATTGAAAATTAACTTTACATTTCAATAGCGCTATAGAGCAGATCTTCTCCTCTACGGATTGAATCTAGGTCTCAGTGTCAGAGTGAGCCACAGCAGAGGAAGAAGAAAATGAACACACACACACACACACACACACACACACACACACACACACACACACACATACATACATACATACATACATACACACACACTCAACCCAAATTAATAAACAAACAACACAGCATCAGAAAAGAGGAAGAAATGAAGCACGGAACAGAATGATCAAAGATGAAGAGGACGTTACAACAAACTGTCTGTCTACAAGCCTTCATCACAAATGACACCCTGTTTCCCTTTGTAGTTTACTATATAGAGAATAGGATGGCATTTTGGATGCAACCCAAGTCACCTTCTTATTGGTGAATGGAGCCTTGAAGCATCCTGCCACCATCTGTGGGCCACAGACAGAGAACAGAGAGGGACCGGGTGGAGCCACATCAGATCAACTATTTATTCATATCGCCAAGACTTGCATTATTCATTCTTTAATAAATGGTTAATCATATTTCTACATGTTGTTTCCTTTCTGAACTACATTTTGCAATAGCTTCCCACTGGGCAAAAACTGGTTGAATCAAAGTTGTTTCCACGTGATTTCAATCCAAAAAATTTGAATCAATGTGGAAAACTGATTGGATTTGCAAAAAGTTATCAACGTATGGGCATTTCATATTTTTTTCACCCACCTTTTAACCTAAATCCAATGACATGGTGACATTTGTTGTTGATATCACATCGAATTCATGGTTAGTTGACAACTCAACCAAATGTAAATCCAAACTAGACATTGAACTGATGTGTGAGCCGAGTGGTTCAGTGGTAGTTTAACTAAATTAAAATCTTTGTAGTGTTTTCAGTAGTTAATTACTTGTTTGCCATGTAGTGATGTAGTTAACTACTGGAACTACACACCTTTTCTTTGCAAAAATAAAATACGGGTGAAGTAGATAAAAATGTCATTTATTTATGAGCATCAGACCTGCCTTATTCTCACTTGAAACAGTTGTTGTGTTTAATAGGCTATAGTGCCCTCAGAAAGTATTAATAGCTCTTTACTTAGTCCACATTTTGTTGTGCTTCAACCTGAATTCTAAATAGATTCAATAGATTTTTCTCTCTCACTCATCTACACACAAAAACCCATAATGACAAAGTGAAACATGTTTTTTGTCATTTTTGCAATTTGATTGAAGATGAAATACAGAAAAGTCTAATTTACATAAGTATTCACAGCCCTGAGTCAATACTTTGTAGAAGCACCTTTGGCAGCGATTGCATCTGTGAGTCTTTCTGGGTTGGTCTCTAAGAGCTTGCCACACCTGGATTGTGCAACATTTGCCCAATATTCGTTTTCAAAATTCTTCCAAATTGGTTGTTGATCATTGCTAGACAACCATTTTCAGTCTTGCCATATATTTTTAAGTCTCCAAACTGCAACTCGGCGACTCAGGAACATTCACTCTCTTCTTGGTAAGCAACTCCAGTTTTGATTTGGCCTTATGTTTTAGATTATTGTCCCGCTGAAAGGTGAATTCATCTCCCAGTGTCTGATGGAAATCAGAATGAACCATGGTTATCGTCTAGGATTTTGCCTGTGCTTAGCTCCATTCAGTTTCTTTTTTATCCTGAAAAACTCCCCAGTCCTTAATAATTACAAGCATACCAATAACATGATGCAGCCACCACTATGTTTGAAAATATAGAGTAGTACTCAGTAATGTGTTGTATTGGATTTGCCCCAAACATTACACTTTGTATTCAGGAGAAAAAGTGAATTGCTTTGCCACATCTTTTGCAGTATTACTTGAGTGCCTTGTTGCAAACAGGATGCATGTTTTGGAATATTTTTTATTCTGTACAGCCTTCCTTCTTTTCACTCTGTCATTTAGGTTAGTATTGTGAAGTAACTACAATGTTGTTGATCCATCGTCAATTTTCTCCTGTCACAGCCATTAAACTCTGTAACCATTTTAAAATCACCAATGGCCTCATGGTGAAATCCCTGAGCGGTTTCTTTCTTCTCCGGCAACTGAATTAGGAAGGACGTCTGTATCTTTGTAGTGACTGGGTGTATTGATACACCATCCAAAGTGTAATGAATAACTTCACCATGCTCAAAGGGATTTTAAATGTCTTCCTTTTTTTTACCCATTTACCAATAGGTGGCCTTCTTTGCGAGTCTTTGGAAAACCTCCCTGGTCTTTGTGGGTGAACCTGTGTTTAAAATGCACTGCTCGACTGAGGGACCTTACAGATAATTGTATATGTGGGGTACAGAGATGAGGTAGTCATTCAAAAATCATGTTAAACATGTTGCATAGCTTGTGGGACCAGTAGTTTGTCAATATTTTTGGCACACACAAGAAAGAATGTCGACATCGTCCACAGAAAACTGAGTAACTGCGGTAACTGGTGCCCTTGGCCTTGTGTAAGCCACTGAACATGGTGTACAATGTACACACCACAATCAGGTCTGTGTCCCAAATGGAACCCTAGCCTCTTTAAAGTGCTCTACTTTTGACCAGGGCACATAATGCTTTGGTCCAAATGACTGCACTATATAATAAATAGGGTGCCATTTGGGATGCATTCTAGGAGCTTCTCTTTTCTTTCTTTCAGCCCGCTCCAATGAAGAGTTAGAGGACAAGCATGGCTGGAGGGAGTTTACACCATGTTCCTCACACCAGTACTAAGCTATATGGAATTGTTTTAATAAGGTCGTTCCAATGATCATTTTGCTTTTTGATTTCAAATGTTAAAGGAAGTTTGTTCTGAAGTATCTGTCCTATATCTGAGAGATATAAGCAAGCAATATATTTTTACATGTTCAGTGCATTCGGAAAGTATTCAGACCCCTTCACTTTTTCCACATTTTGTTAAGTTACTGCCTTATTCTAAAATTGATTAAATAGTATATTTGTTTCATCAATCTACACACAATACCCCATAATGACAAAGCAAAAACAGGTTTTTAGAAATCTTTGCAAATGTATTAAAAATAAAAAACAGAAATACCTTATTTACATAAATAGTAAGACCCTTTGCTATGAGACTTGAAATTGAGCTCAGGTGCATCCTGTTTCCATTGATCATCCTTGAGATGTATATACAACTTGATCGGAGTCCACCAGTGGTAAACTCAGCTGATTGGACATGATTTGGAAAGGCACACACCTGTCTATATAAGGTCCCACAGTTGAGAGTTCATGTCAGAGCAAAGACTAAGCCGTGAGCTCGAAGGAATTGTCTGTAGAAATCCGAGATAGGATTGTGTCGAGGCACAGATCTGGGGAAGGAAAAGATGAAAGCAGAAAAGTGAAGAGAGACCTTTGATGAAAACCTTCTCCATAGCGCTCAGGACCTTAGACTGGGGCAAAGGTTCACATTCCAACAGGACAATGACCCTAAGCACATAGCCAAGACAACGCAGGAGTGGCTTCGGGACAAGTCTCTGAATGTCCTTGAGTGGCCCATACAGAGCCCGGACTTGAACCCGATCGAACATCTCTGGAGAGACCTGAAAATAGCTGTGCAGCGACACTCCCCAACCAACCTGACAGAGCTTGAGAGGGTCTGCAGAGAAGATTGGGAGAAACTCCCCAAATAAAGGAGTGCCAAGCTTGTAGCGTCATACCCAAGAAGACTTGAGGTTGTAATCACTGCCAAAGGTGCTTCAACAAAGTACTGAGTAAAGGGTCTGAATACTTATGTAAATGTGATATTTACGTTTTTTTAAATAAATATGCAAACATTTCTAAAAATCTGTTTTCGCTTTGTCATAATGGGGTATTGTGTGTAGATTGATGAGGGCAAAAAATTTAATCAATTTTAGAATTAGGCTGTAACGTAACAAAATGTGGAAAAAGTCAAGGGGTCTGAATACTTTCCGAATGCAATAGCCATTGTCAATGTTAAGATTTATAGTTCACTATGTAGCATTGCATGCAGGCTGTACATCAATATATCTGTCTCTTTATCTATCTCTCTCATTCTCTTCATCAGGTAGGCTAGTAGTGTAGTTGATGGTTGGATACAGTACTGAATGGTTAAGTGATGATGGCTAGTAGTTATCATGTTGATGGTCATGCTGAATGGTTAAGTGATGATGTCTAGTAGTTATCATGTTGATGGTCATGCTGAATGGTTAAGTGGTGATGTCTAGTAGTTTTCATGTTGATGGTCATGCTGAATGGTTAAGTGATGATGTCTAGTAGTTATCATGTTGATGGTCATGCTGAATGGTTAAGTGGTGATGTCTAGTAGTTATAATGTTGATGATCATGCTGAATGGTTAAGTGATGATGTCTAGTAGTTATAATGTTGATGGTCATGCTGAATGGTTAAGTGATGATGTCTAGTAGTTATAATGTTGATGGTCATGCTGAATGGTTAAGTGATGATGTCTAGTAGTTATCATGTTGATGGACAGGTTGAATGGTTAAGTGATGATGTCTAGTAGTTATAATGTTGATGGACAGGTTGAATGGTTAAGTGATGATGTCTAGTAGTTATCATGTTGATGGTCATGCTGAATGGTTTAGTGATGATGTCTAGTAGTTATCATGTTGATGGTCATGATGAATGGTTAAGTGATGATATCTAGTAGTTATAATGTTGATGGTCATGCTGAATGCTTAAGTGATGATGTCTAGTAGTTATAATGTTGATGGTCATGCTGAATGGTTAAGTGATGATGGCTAGTAGTTATCATGTTGATGGTCATGCTGAATGGTTTAGTGATGATGTCTAGTAGTTATCATGTTGATGGTCATGCTGAATGGTTAAGTGATGATGTCTAGTAGTTATCATGTTGATGGTCATGCTGAATGGTTAAGTGCTTCCATCTAGAGCAGGAGAGAAAATAAATACTAATAATTGTTATGTAAAGATTTAGAAAACATGTACATGTAATGTAAAATGTTATTTATTTAAGTAAACATGTTAAACATGTTTTCATATTAAATTATTAACATATATCGCTTTTATACTTACAAGAATAACAAATGGACATATTAATAAAACAGCAACAATGTCATTTAATGAGGTCTACCAGCCTGAATGTAATTAGATTCTGATAACAGTGTGACCTGCAGTTGGACACAGACAGAGGGCAGAACAGTACTGAGAGGACACACACACACTGCATGCCACACGCAGGCACACACACACACACATAAACAAACACACACTCACACACACACACACACATAAAGTTCCCCTTTTTAATGTCCGATAAAGATGCAGACATATATTTCCCCCACCACCTCTGAATAACTCCTCACACTGATGTCAAACACAGACAGCATACGTAGAAAAAAAGGTCCCTATATGGCCATCGATGGCCGGTCACAGAGTACAAGCCATAACGTGACCTCCTTATGAAGGCTGGGATGTCAAAGCCTCAGTAATGCTCTAAGATCTTTGTGCAAATTCAGAGGGTCCAATTTTTTATCTGCTAAAATAGATGATCACTTCAATTATATCTTTAATCATTTAAAACGGATGGGAAACAACCATGTTTAGATTAGAAACTAAGGCTGGTGCAAGTCACGTGGTGGCCAGTGTTGTGTTGATTTGACAGTTTCCCCTTCACTGTGGTTGACTGATAAAGACTTTCACTACCATAAGTCACACAGAGGCAGTACAGTCTAGGGAGAAAACAGGTACAGACGTACATTAGAGCTGAGGTTAGAAGTAGAAGTTACTGTATTTGACCACAAGTGTGTTAAGATGTCAGAGGGAATCTATGAAAACTCAGACGAATTCGTAGACTATGAGCCTGATGCAATGAATAACACGGACATTGATGACCAATTATATGGCAACGTAAAAGCGTTCAAGCCCAGTCCAAGAGATGGAGTTGTTGCTTCAGGTAAAATTGCACGCACGCACGCGCGCACACACACACACACACACACACACACACACACACACACACACACACACACACACACAAATTAAACACACACATTAAAGGTGAGATTACCCTGTAGTACTATAGCTTTATTTGTCCCAATCCTGGATGATACAGTAAAACACATTACCAAAGATCTTCCTTGAATAATTTGTGATTCAGTTCATGTTCAGTGGTGGAAGAGACCCTCTGGAGTTGCTGCAGTGTGTCTGGGGCTGCTGTGTGTTCTCCTACTGGCTGGGATCATAGGCCTGTCTGTCTACTGTAAGTTTAGTATGTTGTCAATGAGACTTAAGTAGCTTACTTAATCATACTTAATCATTAATGGTGTGGTAGTTACATGTTTGATTAACTTTACCCTTTTACAGGTGGAGTCATTGGTCATCGCGACTCAAAAGAGAGAAACCAGCTACAGGCCAGTTACAACAACCTAACTGAAGAGAGAGACCAGCTACAGACCAGTTATAACAACCTGACTGAAGAGAGAGACCAGCTACAGACCAGTTATAACAATCTGACTGAAGAGAGAGACCAGCTACAGACCAGTTATAACAACCTGACTAAAGAGAGAGACCAGCTACAGACCAGTTATAACAACCTGACTGAAGAGAGAGACCAGCTACAGACCAGTTATAACAACCTGACTGAAGAGAGAGACCAGCTACAGACCAGTTATAACAACCTGACTAAAGAGAGAGACCAGCTACAGACCAGCTATAACAACCTGACTCAAATTCAACTGGATTTGTGAGAAAGTGATTTAGCATCACCATGACTACATATTGTAACACATACAGTAGCCTACAGTGTACACAACTTCCTCCTTCGTTCTCTCTCGCTCTCTCTCTCTCTCTCTCTCTCTCTCAAACCCACACACACACACAGACACCCTCACACGCATGAAAACACACCTATTGTTGTATTTGTTTGTAGTATCATATTAATAAAAGTCCTACTTATTTCCTGTTTGTAGCTTCCTGTGTACCAGAATACCTGACCACTGTGACTGTCCCAAAATTTAGGAAATCTTTGACTATGTTCAGACTCAGTGAGCATAGCCTTGCTATTGAGAAAGGCCGCCGAAGGCAAACCTGGCTCTCAAGAGAAGACAGGCTATATGCACACTGCCCACAAAATTATGTGGAAACTGAGCTGCACTTCCTAACCTCCTGCCAAATATATGACCATATTAGAGACCATATATGACCATATTCCCCTCAGATTACGCAGACTTACAAAGAATTTGAAAACGAATCCAATTTTGATGAACTCCTATATCTATTGGGTGAAATCACAAAGTGTGCAATCACAGCAACAAGATTTGTGACCTGTTGCCTCAGGAAAAGGGCAACCAGTGAAGAACAAACACGATTGTAAATACAACCCATATTTATGTTTCTTTATTTTCACTTTGTACTTCAACTATTTGCACATCATTACAACACTGTATATAGACATAATATGACATTCGAAATGTCTTTATTCTTTTGGAACTTTTGTGAGTGTAATGTTTGATGTAAATTTTGTATTGTTTATTTCACTTTTGTTTATTATCTATTTCACTTACTTTGGCAATGTAAACATATGTAGTTAGTACTACATCCACCCAGTCCTCTGTCACCAACACTACAGCTCTACCTGTAGTTAGTACTACATCCACCCAGGTCTCTGTCACCAACACTACAGCTGTACCTGTAGTTAGTAATACATCCACACAGGTCTCTGTCACCAGCACTACATCTGTACCTGTAGTTAGTACTACATCCACCCAGGTCTCTGTCACCAACACTACAGCTGTACCTGTAGTTAGTACTACATCCACCCAGGTCTCTGTCACCAACACTACAGCTATACCTGTAGTTAGTACTACATCCACCCAGGTCTCTGTCACCAACACTACATCTGTACCTGTAGTTAGTACTACATCCACCCACGTCTTTTTTACCAACACTACAGCTGTACCTGTAGTTAGTACTACATCCACCCAGGTCTCTGTCACCAACACTACAGCTGTACCTGTAGTTAGTACTACATCCACACAGGTCTCTGTCACCAACACTACAGCTGTACTGGTAGTTAGTACTACATCCACCCAGGTCTCTGTCACTAACACTACAGCTGTACCTGTAGTTAGTACTACATCCACCCAGGTCTCTGTCACCAACACTACATCTGTACCTGTAGTTAGTACTACATCCACCCAGGTCTCTGTCACCAACACTACAGCTGTACCTGTAGTTAGTACTACATCCACCCAGGTCTCTGTCACCAACACTACAGCTGTACCTGTAGTTAGTACTACATCCACCCAGGTCTCTGTCACCAACACTACATCTGTACCTGTAGTTAGTACTACATCCACCCAGGTCTCTGTCACCAACACTACAGCTGTACCTGTAGTTAGTACTACGTCCACCAAGGTCTCTGTCACCAACACTACATCTGTACCTGTAGTTAGTACTACATCCACCTTTGACTCAGTCCCTGAATCTAAGGTTTCTGTGTGATGCTCTCTCTCCTATGGAATAGAGTAGAGCTATAGAGTTGTATAATAGTTCATGTAGGTAGATGTCATGTGGAACAGTGGAATCATCCCCAGCCAGCTCTCTATGTCTCGCTGTGTCTCTCTCTCTGTGTCTCTCTCTCTCTCTCTCTCTCTCTCTCTCTCTCTCTCTCTCTCTCTCTCTCTCTCTCTCTCTCTCTCTGTCTGTCTCTCTGTCTATCTCTCTGTCTCTCTGTCTCTCTCTCTCTCTCTCTCTGTCTGTCTCTCTGTCTCTCTCTCTGTCTCTCTCTGTCTCTCTCTCTCTCTCTCTCTCTCTCTCTCTCTCTCTCTCTCTCTCTCTCTCTCTCTCTCTCTCTCTCTCTCTCTCTCTCTCTCTCTCTCTCTCTCTCTCCCCCTCTGTCTCTCTCTCCCTCTTTCTCTCTCTCTCTCTGTCGCTCTCGCTCTCGCTCGCTCTCTCATTCTTTCTCTCTCTATTTAGTATTGGATGATTTTCAACTTTGATTCTCTGTGTGGTTTATAGGTATTGGATGGAAGGGGAGCCTAATAACTTGAATGTCAAGGTGGCTTGTGTTGAGATCTCACAGACAGCAACAGACCCATTGAAGAGTTGGAAGGATGCACCATGTGTTAAACATCACTGGGTCTGTGAGAAACCGATCACACACTAACTATTGGTTATCCCTGTGATAGGCTTAAGATGTTTTTTTTCTCTCTCTCGCTCTCTCTCTCTCTCTCTCTCTCTCTCTCTCTCTCTCTCTCTCTCTCTCTCTCTCTCGTAGTTACTATGTTGATGGTTGGATACAGTGCTGAATGGTGAAGTGATGTTTCCACCTAGTGCAGGGTTCTTCAATTCCGGTCCTGGAGGGCCGAAACACTTCTGTTTTTTATTTCTACCTGGTAGTAAATTGTACTCACCTGGTGTCCCAGGTCTGAATTAGCCCCTGATTAAAAGGAGAGGATGAAAAACAGAGGTGTTGTGGCCCTCCAGGACCGGAATTGAAGAACCCTGACCTAGTGGTTAAAGAGTCTCAGTGGTCTAAGGCACTCTATCGCAGTGCTAGCTGTACCACTAGAGATCCTGGTTCGAATCCAGGCTCTGTCGTAGCCGGCCGCGACCGGGAGACCCATGGGGCGGCGTACAATTGGCCCAGCATCGTCCAGGGTAGGGGAGGGAATCGCCGGCAGGGATGTAGCTCAGTTGGTAGAGCATGGTGTTTGCAACGCCAGGGTTGTGGGTTCGATTCCCACAGGGTGCCAGTATAAAAAAATTAAATAATAATAATGTATGTAAGCACTCACTAACTGTAAGTCGCTCTGGATAAGAGCGTCTGCTAAATGACTATAATGTAAATGTAAGAGAGAGATTAACTCACCATCGAGGTGAAATAGTGGTATTACAGACTTGCCTATGGACTCTTTCTCAATTCATCCTTCCTCAATTCCTCCTCTCTCCTTGCTTCCTTCTCAAAATTCATTGGATAATATTGTCCAAGAGGAGGGACCTTGGACATTCTGCTCTTATAGGGTTGAGAAGGAGGAGAGGAATCGATGAAAGACTAATTTAGATAGAGCCTTAGTGTCAGACAGAGCCATAGAGCAGGGTTTCCCAAACTCGGTCCTGGGACCCACCCTGTGTGCACGTTTAGTTTTTTGCCCTAGCACTACACAGCTGATTCAAATAATCAAACTGGATGATGAGTTGGTTATTTGAATCAGCTGTGTAGTGCTAGCGCAAAAACCAAAATGTGCATCCAATAGTGTATTTACCTCACTTTGTGCATGGGGAAGTTGTCATGCTGAAACAGGAAAGGGCCATCCCCAAACTGTTGCCACAAATTTGGACGTACAGAATCGTTTACAATGTCATTGTATGTTGTAGCATTAAGATTTCCCTTCACTAGCCCGGACCAAAAAAAACTGCCCCAGACCCTTATTCCTCCTCCACCAAACTTTACAGTTGGCACTATGCATTGGGGCAGGTAGCATTCTCCTGGCATCCGCCAAACCCAGATTCATCTGTCGGACTGCCAGATGGTGAAGCATGATTCATCACTCCAGAGAATGTGTTTCCAATGCTCCATAGTCCAATGGCGGCGAGCTTTACACCACTCCAGCCTACACTTAACATTGACCATAGAGATCTTAGGCTTGTGTGCGGCTGCTCGGCCATGGAAACCCATTTCATTAAGCTCCAGACAAACAGTTATTGTGCTGATGTTGCTTCTAGAGGCAGTTTGGAACTCGGTAGTGAGTGTTGCAACTGAGGACAGATGATTTTTACGCGCTATGCGATTCGGCACTCGGCGGTCCTGTGAGCTTGCATGGCCTACCACTTCACAACTGAGCCGTTGTTGCTCCTAGACGTTTCCACTTCACAATAACAGCATTTACTGTTGACCGGGGCAGCTCTAGCAGGGCAGAAATTTCACAAACTGACTTGTTGGAAAGGTGGCATCTTATGACGGTGCCACGTTAAAGGTCACTGAGCTCTTGAGTAAGGCCATTCGACTGTCAATGTTTGTCTATGGAGATTGCATGGCGGTGTGTTCGATTTTATACACCTGTCAGCAACGGGTGTGGCTGAAATATCAACATCCACTAATTTGAAGGGGTGTCCACATACTTTTGTATATATAGTGTATGTTTAAAACAGATGTGCACGATGGGAAACAAACATGTTTCCATTTGAAGCTAAAGTGGGGGGAGTCACGTGGTGGCCAGTGATGTGTTGATTTGACAGTTTCTCATCTGTTAAAACGGTGTCACTTACGGTAAGGGACAGGAACAGACACAGGGCAGGGGTAACGATATCACAAGAACTTGGGGAGACTTAACACAGACCTGTTAGACAGAAAACATAGTACGTTGTTGGAGATATCTGATGCCATCGATGCTGAGCCAGATATGACCAAAAGGTTTGACAGAGGTGAGATGGAGGAGAGGATTGTGGATATCTACGTCAGTGCAGACACCCTGAGAGACGGTGAGACCAGCACCAAGAGAGAAGAGACAGCAGACACTGCTCCCAATAATGGACCAGGAGACCAGTCCTCAGGAAACAGCCACACAGTCTCTCTCACATGCACACACACACAGAAATGTCCATGCACACACATGCAAACACAAGACAAAACACGTGCTCGCGCACACATGCACACATTGTTGTTGCAGATAACAGGGCCTCAAAGAACTCAACTGCAGAGAGAGACCAGCTACAGACAAGATACATGTGGTTTAACATCACCATGACAACATAACGTAACACATAAAGCAGCCATCAGTGCACACAACTTCCTCCTTCATTCTCACACACGCCCACACTGTAGGTACTAGATTCAGTCTGCAGCGCAGAAGATCAGCGCTATAGTGGAATTGAAATTCAAAGGCAATGTTCCCATCTTTGCGGAGACTGCATTCACGGTAAACTCTGCATTTGTCAGCTCAATTGAAAATTAACTTTACATTTCAATAGCGCTATAGCGCAGATCTTCTCCTCTACGGATTGAATCTAGGTCTCAGTGTCAGAGTGAGCCACAGCAGAGGAAGAAGAAAATGAACACATGAACACACACACACACACACACACACACACACACACACATACACATACATACACACACACTCAACCCAAATTAATAAACAAACAACAAAGCATCAGAAAAGAGGAAGAAATGAAGCACGGAACAGAATGATCAAAGATGAAGAGGACGTTACAACAAACTGTCTGTCTACAAGCCTTCATCACAAATGACACCCTATTTCCCTTTGTAGTTTACTATATGGAGAATAGGGTGCCATTTTGGATGCAACCCAAGTCTCCTTCTTATTGGTGGATGGAGCCTTGAAGCATCCTGCCACTATCTGTGGGCCACAGACAGAGAACAGAAAGGGACCGGGTGGAGCCACATCAGATCAACTATTTATTCATATCGCCAAGATTTGCATTATTCATTCTTTAATAAATGGTTAATCATATTTCTACATGTTGTTTCCTTTCTGAACTACATTTTGCAATAGCTTCCCACTGGGCAAAAACTGGTTGAATCAAAGTTGTTTCCACGTGATTTCAAACCAAAAAATTTGAATCAACGTGGAAAACTGATTGGATTTGCAAAAAGTTATCAACGTATGGGCATTTCATATTTTTTTCACCCACCTTTTAACCTAAATCCAATGACATGGTGACGTTTGTTGTTGATATCACATCGAATTCATGGTTAGTTGACAACTCAACCAAATGTAAATCAAAACTAGACGTTGAACTGATGTGTGAGCCGAGTGGTTCAGTGGTAGTTTAACTAAATTAAAATATTTGTAGTGTTTTCAGTAGTTAATTACTTGTTTGCCATGTAGTGATGTAGTTAACTACTGGAACTACACACCTTTTCTTTGCAAAAATAAAATACGGGTGAAGTAGATAAAAATGTAATTTATTTATGAGCATCAGACCTGCCTTATTCTCACTTGAAACAGTTGTTGTGTTTAATAGGCTATAGTGCCCTCAGAAAGTATTAATAGCTCTTTACTTAGTCCACATTTTGTTGTGCTTCAACCTGAATTCTAAATAGATTCAATAGATGTTTCTCTCTCACTCATCTACACACAAAAACCCATAATGACAAAGTGAAACATGTTTTTTGTCATTTTTGCAAATTGATTGAAGATGAAATACAGAAAAGTCTAATTTACATAAGTATTCACAGCCCTGAGTCAATACTTTGTAGAAGCACCTTTGGCAGCGATTGCATCTGTGAGTCTTTCTGGGTTGGTCTCTAAGAGCTTTCCACACCTGGATTGTGCAACATTTGCCCAACATTCGTTTTCAAAATTCTTCCAAATTGGTTGTTGATCATTGCTAGACAACCATTTTCAGTCTTGCCATATATTTTTAAGTCTCCAAACTGCAACTCGGCGACTCAGGAACATTCACTCTCTTCTTGGTAAGCAACTCCAGTTTTGATTTGGCCTTGTGTTTTAGATTATTGTCCCGCTGAAAGGTGAATTCATCTCCCAGTGTCTGATGGAAATCAGAATGAACCATGGTTTTCGTCTAGGATTTTGCCTGTGCTTAGCTCCATTCAGTTTCTTTTTTTATCCTGAAAAACTCCCCAGTCCTTAACAATTACAAGCATACCAATAACATGATGCAGCCACCACTATGTTTGAAAATATAGAGTAGTACTCAGTAATGTGTTGTATTGGATTTGCCCCAAACATTACACTTTGTATTCAGGAGAAAAAGTGAATTGCTTTGCCACATCTTTTGCAGTATTACTTGAGTGCCTTGTTGCAAACAGGATGCATGTTTTGGAATATTTTTTATTCTGTACAGCCTTCCTTCTTTTCACTCTGTCATTTAGGTTAGTATTGTGAAGTAACTACAATGTTGTTGATCCATCGTCAATTTTCTCCTGTCACAGCCATTAAACTCTGTAACCATTTTAAAATCACCAATGGCCTCATGGTGAAATCCCTGAGCGGATTCTTTCTTCTCCGGCAACTGAATTAGGAAGGACGTCTGTATCTTTGTAGTGACTGGGTGTATTGATACGCCATCCAAAGTGTAATGAATAACTTCACCATGCTCAAAGGGATTTTAAATGTCTTCTTTTTTTTTACCCATTTACCAATAGGTGGCCTTCTTTGCGAGTCTTTGGAAAAACCTCCCTGGTCTTTGTGGGTGAACCTGTGTTTAAAATGCACTGCTCGACTGAGGGACCTTACAGATAATTGTATATGTGGGGTACAGAGATGAGGTAGTCATTCAAAAATCATGTTAAACATGTTGCATAGCTTGTGGGACCAGTAGTTTGTCAATATTTTTGGCACACACAAGAAAGAATGTCGACATCGTCCACAGAAAACTGAGTAACTGCGGTATGTGGTGCCCTTGGCCTTGTGTAAGCCACTGAACATGGTGTACAATGTACACACCACAACCAGGTCTGTGTCCCAAATGGAACCCTATCCTCTTTAAAGTGCACTGCTTTTGACCAGGGCACATAATGCTTTGGTCCAAATGACTGCACTATATAATAAATAGGGTGCCATTTGGGATGCATTCTAGGAGCTTCTCTTTTCTTTCTTTCAGCACGCTCCAATGAAGAGTTAGAGGACAAGCATGGCTGGAGGGAGTTTACACCATGTTCCTCACACCAGTACTAAGCTATATGGAATTGTTTTAATAAGGTCGTTCCGATTATTTTGCTTTTTGATTTCAAATGTTAAAGGAAGTTTGTTCTGAAGTATCTGTCCTATATCTGAGAGATATAAGCAAGATCAGGAAATATGTATTATTTATTTTTACATGTTCAGTGCATTCGGAAAGTATTCAGACCCCTTCACTTTTTCCACATTTTGTTAAGTTACTGCCTTATTCTAAAATTGATTAAATAGTATATTTGTTTCATCAATCTACACACAATACCCCATAATGACAAAGCAAAAACAGGTTTTTAGAAATCTTTGCAAATGTATTAAAAATAAAAAACAGAAATACCTTATTTACATAAATAGTAAGACCCTTTGCTATGAGACTTGAAATTGAGCTCAGGTGCATCCTGTTTCCATTGATCATCCTTGAGATGTATCTACAACTTGATCGGAGTCCATCAGTGGTAAATTCAGCTGATTGGACATGATTTGGAAAGGCACACACCTGTCTATATAAGGTCCCACAGTTGAGAGTTCATGTCAGAGCAAAGACTAAGCCGTGAGCTCGAAGGAATTGTCTGTAGAAATCCGAGATAGGATTGTGTCGAGGCACAGATCTGGGGAAGGAAAAGATGAAAGAAGAAAAGTGAAGAGAGACCTTTGATGATAACCTGCTCCATAGCGCTCAGGACCTTAGACTGGGGCAAAGGTTCACATTCCAACAGGACAATGACCCTAAGCACACAGCCAAGACAACGCAGGAGTGGCTTCGGGACAAGTCTCTGAATGTCCTTGAGTGGCCCATACAGAGCCCGGACTTGAACCCGATCGAACATCTCTGGAGAGACCTGAAAATAGCTGTGCAGCGACGCTCCCCAACCAACCTGACAGAGCTTGAGAGGGTCTGCAGAGAAGATTGGGAGAAACTCCCCAAATAAAGGTGTGCCAAGCTTGTAGCATCATACCCAAGAAGACTTGAGGTTGTAGTCACTGCCAAAGGTCCTTCAACAAAGTACTGAGTAAAGGGTCTGAATACTTATGTAAATGTGATATTTACGTTTTTTTTAATAAATATGCAAACATTTCTAAAAATCTGTTTTCGCTTTGTCATAATGGGGTATTGTGTGTAGATTGATGAGGGGAAAAATGTAATCAATTTTAGAATTAGGCTGTAACGTAACAAAATGTGGAAAAAGTCAAGGGGTCTGAATACTTTCCGAATGCACTGTATATTCATATAGATCACTCAATAGCCATTGTCAATGTTAAGATTTATAGTTCACTATGTAGCATTGCATGCAGGCTGTACATCAATATATCTGTCTCTTTATCTATCTCTCTCATTCTCTTTATTAGGTAGGCTAGTAGTGTGGTTGATGGTTGGATACAGTACTGAATGGTTAAGTGATGATGTCTAGTAGTTATCATATTGATGGTCATGCTGAATGGTTAAGTGATGATGTCTAGTAGTTATCATGTTGATGGTCACGCTGAATGGTTAAGTGATGATGTCTAGTAGTTATCATGTTGATGGTCATGCTGAATGGTTAAGTGATGATGTCTAGTAGTTATCATGTTGATGGTCATGCTGAATGGTTAAGTGATGATGTCTAGTAGTTATCATATTGATGGTCATGCTGAATGGTTAAGTGATGATGTCTAGTAGTTATAATGTTGATGGTCATGCTGAATGGTTAAGTGATGATGTCTAGTAGTTATCATGTTGATGGTCATGATGAATGGTTAAGTGATGATGTCTAGTAGTTATAATGTTGATGGTCATGCTGAATGGTTAAGTGATGATGGCTAGTAGTTATCATGTTGATGGTCATGCTGAATGGTTAAGCGCTTCCATCTAGAGCAGGAGAGAAAATAAATACTAATAATTGTTATATAAAGATTTAGAAAACATGTACATGTAATGTAAAATGTTATTTATTTAAGTAAACATGTTAAACATGTTTTCATATTAAATTATTAACATATATCGCTTTTATACTTACAAGAATAACAAATGGACATATTAATAAAACAGCAACAATGTCATTTAATGAGGTCTACCAGCCTGAATGTAATTAGATTCTGATAACAGTGTGACCTGCAGTTGGACACAGACAGAGGGCAGAACAGTACTGAGAGGACACACACACACTGCATGCCACACGCAGGCACACACACACACACACATAAACAAACACACACTCACACACACACACACACATAAAGTTCCCCTTTTTAATGTCCGATAAAGATGCAGACATATATTTCCCCAACCACCTCTGAATAACTCCTCACACTGATGTCACACACAGACAGCATACATAGAAAAAAAGGTCCCTATATGGCCATCGATGGCCGGTCACAGAGTACAAGCCATAACGTGACCTCCTTATGAAGGCTGGGATGTCAAAGCCTCAGTAATGCTCTAAGATCTATGTGCAAATTCAGAGGGTCCAATTTTGTATCTGCTAAAATAGATGATCACTTCAATTATATCTTGAATCATTTAAAACGGATGGGAAACAACCATGTTTAGATTAGAAACTAAGGCTGGTGCAAGTCACGTGGTGGCCAGTGTTGTGTTGATTTGACAGTTTCCCCTTCACTGTGGTTGACTGATAAAGACTTTCACTACCATAAGTCACACAGAGGCAGTACAGTCTAGGGAGAAGAAAGGTACAGACGTACATTAGAGCTGAGGTTAGAAGTAGAAGTTACTGTATTTGACCACAAGTGTGTTAAGATGTCAGAGGGAATCTATGAAAACTCAGACGAATTCGTAGACTATGAGCCTGATGCAATGAATAACACGGACATTGATGACCAATTATATGGCAACGTAAAAGCGTTCAAGCCCAGTCCAAGAGATGGAGTTGTTGCTTCAGGTAAGATTGCACGCACGCACGCACACACACACACACACACACACACACACACACACACACACACACACACACACACACACACACACACACACACACACACACACACACACACACACACACACACATACACACACAAATTAAACACACACATTAAAGGTGAGATTACCCTGTAGTACTATAGCTTTATTTGTCCCAATCCTGGATGATACAGTAAAACACATTACCAAAGACCTTCCTTGAATAATTTGTGATTCAGTTCATGTTCAGTGGTGGAAGAGACCCTCTGGAGTTGCTGCAGTGTGTCTGGGGCTGCTGTGTGTTCTCCTACTGGCTGTGATCATAGGCCTGTCTGTCTACTGTAAGTTTAGTATGTTGTCAATGAGACTTAAGTAGCTTACTTAATCATACTTAATCATTAATGGTGTGGTAGTTACATGTTTGATTAACTTTACCCTTTTACAGGTGGAGTCATTGGTCATCGCGACTCAAAAGAGAGAAACCAGCTACAGGCCAGTTACAACACCCTGACTGAAGAGAGAGACCAGCTACAGACCAGTTACAACACCCTGACTGAAGAGAGACACCAGCTACAGACCAGTTACAACAACCTGACTGAAGAGAGAGACCAGCTACAGACCAGTTACAACAACCTGACTGAAGAGAGAGACCAGCTACAGACCAGTTATAACAACCTGACTGAAGAGAGAGACCAGCTACAGACCAGTTATAACAACCTGACTGAAGAGAGAGACCAGCTACAGACCAGTTATAACAACCTGACTAAAGAGAGAGACCAGCTACAGACCAGTTATAACAACCTGACTGAAGAGAGAGACCAGCTACAGACCAGTTATAACAACCTGACTGAAGAGAGAGACCAGCTACAGACCAGTTATAACAACCTGACTGAAGAGAGAGACAAGCTACAGACCAGCTATAACAACCTGACTCAAATTCAACTGGATTTGTGAGAAAGTGATTTAGCATCACCATGACTACATACTGTAACACATACAGTAGCCTACAGTGTACACAACTTCCTCCTTCGTTCTCTCTCGCTCTCTCTCTCTCTCTCTCAAACCCACACACACACACAGACACCCTCACACGCATGAAAACACACCTATTGTTGTATTTGTTTGTAGTATCATATTAATAAAAGTCCTACTTTTTTCCTGTTTGTAGCTTCCTGTGTACCAGAATACCTGACCACTGTGACTGTCCCAAAATTTAGGAAATCTTTGACTATGTTCAGACTCAGTAAGCATAGCCTTGCTATTGAGAAAGGCCGCCGAAGGCAAACCTGGCTCTCAAGAGAAGACAGGCTATATGCACACTGCCCACAAAATTATGTGGAAACTGAGTTGCACTT
>NW_028165039.1:0-10000 GCF_964263955.1 Coregonus lavaretus
AACACTGTGGTTATGGGGAATGGAGACCATATAAAACACTGTGGTTATGGGGAATGGAGACCATATAAAACACTGTGGTTATGGGGAATGGAGACCATATAAACACTGTGGTTATGGGGAATGGCTGAGCATATAAAACACTGTGGTTATGGGGAATGGAGACCATATAAAACACTGTGGTTATGGGGAATGGAGACCATATAAACACTGTGGTTATGGGGAATGGAGACCATATAAAACACTGTGGTTATGGGGAATGGAGACCATATAAAACACTGTGGTTATGGGGAATGGAGACCATATAAAACACTGTGGTTATGGGGAATGGAGACCATATAAAACACTGTGGTTATGGGGAATGGAGAACCATATAAACACTGTGGTTATGGGGAATGAGACCATATAAAACACTGTGGTTATGGGGAATAGAGACCATATAAAACACTGTGGTTATGGGGAATGGAGACCATATAAAACACTGTGGTTATGGGGAATAGACACCATATAAAACACTGTGGTTATGGGGAATGGAGACCATATAAAACACTGTGGTTATGGGGAATAGAGACCATATAAAACACTGTGGTTATGGGGAATAGAGACCATATAAAACACTGTGGTTATGGGGAATGGAGACCATATAAAACACTGTGGTTATGGGGAATAGAGACCATATAAAACACTGTGGTTATGGGGAATAGAGACCATATAAAACACTGTGGTTATGGGGAATGGAGACCATATAAAACACTGTGGTTATGGGGAATGGAGACCATATAAAACACTGTGGTTATGGGGAATGGAGACCATATAAAACACTGTGGTTATGGGGAATAGAGACCATATAAAACACTGTGGTTATGGGGAATAGAGACCATATAAAACACTGTGGTTATGGGGAATAGAGACCATATAAAACACTGTGGTTATGGGGAATGGAGACCATATAAAACACTGTGGTTATGGGGAATAGAGACCATATAAAACACTGTGGTTATGGGGAATAGAGACCATATAAAACACTGTGGTTATGGGGAATAGAGACCATATAAAACACTGTGGTTATGGGGAATAGAGACCATATAACACTGTGGGTTATGGGGAATGGAGACCATATAAAACACTGTGGTTATGGGGAATAGAGACCATATAAAACACTGTGGTTATGGGGAATAGAGACCATATAAAACACTGTGGTTATGGGGAATAGAGACCATATAAAACACTGTGGTTATGGTGAATAGAGACCATATAAAACACTGTGGTTATGGGGAATAGAGACCATATAAAACACTGTGGTTATGGGGAATAGAGACCATATAAAACACTGTGGTTATGGGGAATAGAGACCATATAAAACACTGTGGTTATGGGAATAGAGACCATATAAAACACTGTGGTTATGGGGAATGGAGACCATATAAAACACTGTGGTTATGGGGAATAGAGACCATATAAAACACTGTGGTTATGGGGAATGGAGACCATATAAAACACTGTGGTTATGGGGAATGGAGACCATATAAAACACTGTGGTTATGGGGAATAGAGACCATATAAAACACTGTGGTTATGGGAATAGAGACCATATAAAACACTGTGGTTATGGGGAATGGAGACCATATAAAACACTGTGGTTATGGGGAATAGAGACCATATAAAACACTGTGGTTATGGGGAATGGAGACCATATAAAACACTGTGGTTATGGGGAATAGAGACCATATAAAACACTGTGGTTATGGGGAATGGAGACCATATAAAACACTGTGGTTATGGGGAATGGAGACCATATAAAACACTGTGGTTATGGGGAATAGAGACCATATAAAACACTGTGGTTATGGGGAATGGAGACCATATAAAACACTGTGGTTATGGGGAATGGAGACCATATAAAACACTGTGGTTATGGGGAATAGAGACCATATAAAACACTGTGGTTATGGGGAATAGAGACCATATAAAACACTGTGGTTATGGGGAATGGAGACCATATAAAACACTGTGGTTATGGGGAATGGAGACCATATAAAACACTGTGGTTATGGGGAATAGAGACCATATAAAACACTGTGGTTATGGGAATGGAGACCATATAAAACACTGTGGTTATGGGGAATGGAGACCATATAAAACACTGTGGTTATGGGGAATAGAGACCATATAAAACACTGTGGTTATGGGGAATGGAGACCATATAAAACACTGTGGTTATGGGGAATGGAGACCATATAAAACACTGTGGTTATGGGGAATAGAGACCATATAAAACACTGTGGTTATGGGGAATGGAGACCATATAAAACACTGTGGTTATGGGGAATGGAGACCATATAAAACACTGTGGTTATGGGGAATGGAGACCATATAAAACACTGTGGTTATGGGGAATAGAGACCATATAAAACACTGTGGTTATGGGGAATGGAGACCATATAAAACACTGTGGTTATGGGGAATGGAGACCATATAAAACACTGTGGTTATGGGGAATGGAGACCATATAAAACACTGTGGTTATGGGGAATGGAGACCATATAAAACACTGTGGTTATGGGGAATGGAGACCATATAAAACACTGTGGTTATGGGGAATGGAGACCATATAAAACACTGTGGTTATGGGGAATAGGAGACCATATAAAACACTGTGGTTATGGGGAATGGAGACCATATAAAACACTGTGGTTATGGGGAATGGAGACCATATAAAACACTGTGGTTATGGGGAATAGAGACCATATAAAACACTGTGGTTATGGGGAATGGAGACCATATAAAACACTGTGGTTATGGGGAATAAATGGAGACCATATAAAACACTGTGGTTATGGGGAATGGAGACCATATAAAACACTGTGGTTATGGGGGAATGGAGACCATATAAAACACTGTGGTTATGGGGAATGGAGACCATATAAAACACTGTGGTTATGGGGAATGGAGACCATATAAAACACTGTGGTTATGGGGAATAGAGACCATATAAAACACTGTGGTTATGGGGAATGGAGACCATATAAAACACTGTGGTTATGGGGAATGGAGACCATATAAAACACTGTGGTTATGGGGAATAGAGACCATATAAAACACTGTGGTTATGGGGAATGGAGACCATATAAAACACTGTGGTTATGGGGAATAGAGACCATATAAAACACTGTGGTTATGGGGAATAGAGACCATATAAAACACTGTGGTTATGGGGAATGGAGACCATATAAAACACTGTGGTTATGGGGAATAGAGACCATATAAAACACTGTGGTTATGGGGAATGGAGACCATATAAAACACTGTGGTTATGGGGAATAGAGACCATATAAAACACTGTGGTTATGGGGAATAGAGACCATATAAAACACTGTGGTTATGGGGAATAGAGACCATATAAAACACTGTGGTTATGGGGAATAGAGACCATATAAAACACTGTGGTTATGGGGAATAGAGACCATATAAAACACTGTGGTTATGGGGAATGGAGACCATATAAAACACTGTGGTTATGGGGAATAGAGACCATATAAAACACTGTGGTTATGGGGAATGGAGACCATATAAAACACTGTGGTTATGGGGAATGGAGACCATATAAAACACTGTGGTTATGGGGAATGGAGACCATATAAAACACTGTGGTTATGGGGAATAGAGACCATATAAAACACTGTGGTTATGGGGAATGGAGACCATATAAAACACTGTGGTTATGGGGAATGGAGACCATATAAAACACTGTGGTTATGGGGAATGGAGACCATATAAAACACTGTGGTTATGGGGAATAGACACCATATAAAACACTGTGGTTATGGGGAATGGAGACCATATAAAACACTGTGGTTATGGGGAATGGAGACCATATAAAACACTGTGGTTATGGGGAATAGAACCATATAAAACACTGTGGTTATGGGGAATGGAGACCATATAAAACACTGTGGTTAAGGGGAATGGAGACCATATAAAACACTGTGGTTATGGGGAATGGAGACCATATAAAACACTGTGGTTATGGGGAATGGAGACCATATAAAACACTGTGGTTATGGGGAATAGAGACCATATAAAACACTGTGGTTATGGGGAATAGAGACCATATAAAACACTGTGGTTATGGGGAATAGAGACCATATAAAACACTGTGGTTATGGGGAATAGAGACCATATAAAACACTGTGGTTATGGGGAATAGAGACCATATAAAACACTGTGGTTATGGGGAATGGAGACCATATAAAACACTGTGGTTATGGGGAATAGAGACCATATAAAACACTGTGGTTATGGGGAATGGAGACCATATAAAACACTGTGGTTATGGGGAATGGAGACCATATAAAACACTGTGGTTAAGGGGAATGGAGACCATATAAAACACTGTGGTTATGGGGAATAGAGACCATATAAAACACTGTGGTTATGGGGAATGGAGACCATATAAAACACTGTGGTTATGGGGAATGGAGACCATATAAAACACTGTGGTTATGGGGAATGGAGACCATATAAAACACTGTGGTTATGGGGAATAGACACCATATAAAACACTGTGGTTATGGGGAATGGAGACCATATAAAACACTGTGGTTATGGGGAATAGACACCATATAAAACACTGTGGTTATGGGGAATGGAGACCATATAAAACACTGTGGTTATGGGGAATGGAGACCATATAAAACACTGTGGTTATGGGGAATAGACACCATATAAAACACTGTGGTTATGGGGAATGGAGACCATATAAAACACTGTGGTTAAGGGGAATGGAGACCATATAAAACACTGTGGTTATGGGGAATGGAGACCATATAAAACACTGTGGTTATGGGGAATGGAGACCATATAAAACACTGTGGTTATGGGGAATGGAGACCATATAAAACACTGTGGTTATGGTGAATAGAGACCATATAAAACACTGTGGTTATGGGGAATGGAGACCATATAAAACACTGTGGTTATGGGGAATGGAGACCATATAAAACACTGTGGTTATGGGGAATAGACACCATATAAAACACTGTGGTTATGGGGAATGGAGACCATATAAAACACTGTGGTTATGGGGAATAGAGACCATATAAAACACTGTGGTTATGGGGAATAGAGACCATATAAAACACTGTGGTTATGGGGAATGGAGACCATATAAAACACTGTGGTTATGGGGAATAGAGACCATATAAAACACTGTGGTTATGGGGAATGGAGACCATATAAAACACTGTGGTTATGGGGAATAGAGACCATATAAAACACTGTGGTTATGGGGAATGGAGACCATATAAAACACTGTGGTTATGGGGAATGGAGACCATATAAAACACTGTGGTTATGGGGAATAGAGACCATATAAAACACTGTGGTTATGGGGAATAGAGACCATATAAAACACTGTGGTTATGGGGAATGGAGACCATATAAAACACTGTGGTTATGGGGAATAGAGACCATATAAAACACTGTGGTTAAGGGGAATGGAGACCATATAAAACACTGTGGTTATGGGGAATAGAGACCATATAAAACACTGTGGTTATGGGGAATGGAGACCATATAAAACACTGTGGTTATGGGGAATGGAGACCATATAAAACACTGTGGTTATGGTGAATAGAGACCATATAAAACACTGTGGTTATGGGGAATGGAGACCATATAAAACACTGTGGTTATGGGGAATGGAGACCATATAAAACACTGTGGTTATGGGGAATAGAGACCATATAAAACACTGTGGTTATGGGGAATAGAGACCATATAAAACACTGTGGTTATGGGGAATGGAGACCATATAAAACACTGTGGTTATGGGGAATGGAGACCATATAAAACACTGTGGTTATGGGGAATAGAGACCATATAAAACACTGTGGTTATGGGGAATAGAGACCATATAAAACACTGTGGTTATGGGGAATGGAGACCATATAAAACACTGTGGTTATGGGGAATAGAGACCATATAAAACACTGTGGTTATGGGGAATGGAGACCATATAAAACACTGTGGTTATGGGGAATGGAGACCATATAAAACACTGTGGTTATGGGGAATGGAGACCATATAAAACACTGTGGTTATGGGGAATGGAGACCATATAAAACACTGTGGTTATGGGGAATAGAGACCATATAAAACACTGTGGTTATGGGGAATAGAGACCATATAAAACACTGTGGTTATGGGGAATAGAGACCATATAAAACACTGTGGTTATGGGGAATAGAGACCATATAAAACACTGTGGTTATGGGGAATGGAGACCATATAAAACACTGTGGTTATGGGGAATGGAGACCATATAAAACACTGTGGTTAAGGGGAATGGAGACCATATAAAACACTGTGGTTATGGGACATAGAGACCATATAAAACACTGTGGTTATGGGGAATGGAGACCATATAAAACACTGTGGTTATGGGGAATAGAGACCATATAAAACACTGTGGTTATGGGGAATGGAGACCATATAAAACACTGTGGTTATGGGGAATGGACACCAAATAAAACACTGTGGTTATGGGGAATAGAGACCATATAAAACACTGTGGTTATGGGGAATGGAGACCATATAAAACACTGGGGTTAAGGGGAATGGAGACCATATAAAACACTGTGGTTAAGGGGAATGGAGACCATATAAAACACTGTGGTTAAGGGGAATGGAGACCATATACAACACTGTGGTTATGGGGAATGGAGACCATATAAAACACTGTGGTTATGGGGAATGGAGACCATATAAAACACTGTGGTTATGGGGAATAGACACCATATAAAACACTGTGGTTATGGGGAATGGAGACCATATAAAACACTGTGGTTATGGGGAATGGAGACCATATAAAACACTGTGGTTATGGGGAATAGACACCATATAAAACACTGTGGTTAAGGGGAATGGAGACCATATACAACACTGTGGTTATGGGGAATGGAGACCATATAAAACACTGTGGTTATGGGGAATGGAGACCATATAAAACACTGTGGTTATGGGGAATGGAGACCATATAAAACACTGTGGTTATGGGGAATGGAGACCATATAAAACACTGTGGTTATGGGGAATGGAGACCATATAAAACACTGTGGTTATGGGGAATAGAGACCATATAAAACACTGTGGTTATGGGGAATAGAGACCATATAAAACACTGTGGTTATGGGGAATAGAGACCATATAAAACACTGTGGTTATGGGGAATGGAGACCATATAAAACACTGTGGTTATGGGGAATAGAGACCATATAAAACACTGTGGTTATGGGGAATGGAGACCATATAAAACACTGTGGTTATGGGGAATAGAGACCATATAAAACACTGTGGTTATGGGGAATAGAGACCATATAAAACACTGTGGTTATGGGGAATAGAGACCATATAAAACACTGTGGTTATGGGGAATAGAGACCATATAAAACACTGTGGTTATGGGGAATAGAGACCATATAAAACACTGTGGTTATGGGGAATGGAGACCATATAAAACACTGTGGTTATGGGGAATAGAGACCATATAAAACACTGTGGTTATGGGGAATGGAGACCATATAAAACACTGTGGTTAAGGGGAATAGAGACCATATAAAACACTGTGGTTATGGGGAATGGAGACCATATAAAACACTGTGGTTATGGTGAATGGAGACCATATAAAACACTGTGGTTAAGGGGAATGGAGACCATATAAAACACTGTGGTTATGGGGAATAGAGACCATATAAAACACTGTGGTTATGGGGAATGGAGACCATATAAAACACTGTGGTTATGGGGAATGGAGACCATATAAAACACTGTGGTTATGGGGAATGGAGACCATATAAAACACTGTGGTTATGGGGAATAGACACCATATAAAACACTGTGGTTATGGGGAATGGAGACCATATAAAACACTGTGGTTATGTGGAATAGACACCATATAAAACACTGTGGTTATGGGGAATGGAGACCATATAAAACACTGTGGTTATGGGGAATGGAGACCATATAAAACACTGTGGTTATGGGGAATAGACACCATATAAAACACTGTGGTTATGGGGAATGGAGACCATATAAAACACTGTGGTTAAGGGGAATGGAGACCATATAAAACACTGTGGTTATGGGGAATGGAGACCATATAAAACACTGTGGTTATGGGGAATGGAGACCATATAAAACACTGTGGTTATGGTGAATAGAGACCATATAAAACACTGTGGTTATGGGGAATGGAGACCATATAAAACACTGTGGTTATGGGGAATGGAGACCATATAAAACACTGTGGTTATGGGGAATAGACACCATATAAAACACTGTGGTTATGGGGAATGGAGACCATATAAAACACTGTGGTTATGGGGAATAGAGACCATATAAAACACTGTGGTTATGGGGAATAGAGACCATATAAAACACTGTGGTTATGGGGAATGGAGACCATATAAAACACTGTGGTTATGGGGAATAGACACCATATAAAACACTGTGGTTATGGGGAATAGAGACCATATAAAACACTGTGGTTATGGGGAATAGACACCATATAAAACACTGTGGTTATGGGGAATGGAGACCATATAAAACACTGTGGTTATGGGGAATGGAGACCATATAAAACACTGTGGTTATGGGGAATAGACACCATATAAAACACTGTGGTTATGGGGAATAGAGACCATATAAAACACTGTGGTTATGGGGAATGGAGACCATATAAAACACTGTGGTTATGGGGAATAGACACCATATAAAACACTGTGGTTATGGGGAATAGACACCATATAAAACACTGTGGTTATGGGGAATAGACACCATATAAAACACTGTGGTTATGGGGAATAGAGACCATATAAAACACTGTGGTTATGGGGAATAGAGACCATATAAAACCCTGTGGTTATGGGGAATAGACACCATATAAAACACTGTGGTTATGGGGAATAGACACCATATAAAAAACTGTGGTTATGGGGAATAGAGACCATATAAAACACTGTGGTTATGGGGAATAGACACCATATAAAACACTGTGGTTATGGGGAATAGACACCATATAAAACACTGTGGTTATGGGGAATAGAGACCATATAAAACACTGTGGTTATGGGGAATAGAGACCATATAAAACACTGTGGTTATGGGGAATAGAGACCATATAAAACACTGTGGTTATGGGGAATGGAGACCATATAAAACACTGTGGTTATGGGGAATAGAGACCATATAAAACACTGTGGTTATGGGGAATGGAGACCATATAAAACACTGTGGTTAAGGGGAATAGAGACCATATAAAACACTGTGGTTATGGGGAATGGAGACCATATAAAACACTGTGGTTATGGTGAATGGAGACCATATAAAACACTGTGGTTAAGGGGAATGGAGACCATATAAAACACTGTGGTTATGGGGAATAGAGACCATATAAAACACTGTGGTTATGGGGAATGGAGACCATATAAAACACTGTGGTTATGGGGAATGGAGACCATATAAAACACTGTGGTTATGGGGAATGGAGACCATATAAAACACTGTGGTTATGGGGAATAGACACCATATAAAACACTGTGGTTATGGGGAATGGAGACCATATAAAACACTGTGGTTATGTGGAATAGACACCATATAAAACACTGTGGTTATGGGGAATGGAGACCATATAAAACACTGTGGTTATGGGGAATGGAGACCATATAAAACACTGTGGTTATGGGGAATAGACACCATATAAAACACTGTGGTTATGGGGAATGGAGACCATATAAAACACTGTGGTTAAGGGGAATGGAGACCATATAAAACACTGTGGTTATGGGGAATGGAGACCATATAAAACACTGTGGTTATGGGGAATGGAGACCATATAAAACACTGTGGTTATGGTGAATAGAGACCATATAAAACACTGTGGTTATGGGGAATGGAGACCATATAAAACACTGTGGTTATGGGGAATGGAGACCATATAAAACAC
>NW_028165039.1:15000-40000 GCF_964263955.1 Coregonus lavaretus
GTGTTCGCCAAAAGCCATGTGGGAGACTCCCCAAAAATATGGAAGAAGGTACTCTGGTCAGATGAGACTCAAATTGAGCTTTTTGGCCATCAAGGAAAACGCTATGTCTGGCGCAAACCCAACACCTCTCATCACCCCGAGAACACCATCCCCACAGTGAAGCATGGTGTTGGTAGCATCATGCTATGGGGATGTTTTTCCATTGGCAGGAACTGGGAAACTGGTCAGAATTGAAGTAATGATGGATGCACTAAATACAGGACAATTCTTGAGGGAAACCTGTTTCAGTCTTCCAGAGATTTGAGACTGGGACGGAGGTTCACCTTCCAGCAGGACAATGACCCTAAACATTCTGCTGAAGCAACACTTGAGTGGTTTAAGGGGAAACATTTAAATGTCTTGGAATGGCCTAGTCAAAGCCCAGACCTCAATCCAATTAATTGTCTTGGAATGGCCTAGTCAAAGCCCAGACCTCAATCCAATTAATTGTCTTGGAATGGCCTAGTCAAAGCCCAGACCTCAATCCAATTAATTGTCTTGGAATGGCCTAGTCAAAGCCCAGACCTCAATCCAATTAATTGTCTTGGAATGGCCTAGTCAAAGCCCAGACCTCAATCCAATTAATTGTCTTGGAATGGCCTACATTTACATTTTAGTCATTTAGCAGACGCTCTTATCCAGAGCGACTTACAGTTAGTTAGTGCGTACATAATTTTTTAAAATGTATTATTATTAATTTTTTTTCATACTGGCTTCCTGTGGGAATCGAACCCACAACCCTGGCGTTGCAAACGCCATGCTCTACCAACTGAGTTACATCCCTGCCGGCCATTCCCTCCCCTACCCTGGACCAATTATGCGCCGCCCCATGTGTCTCCCGGTCGCGGCCGGCTACGACAGAGCCTGGATTCGAACCAGGATCTCTAGTGGCACAGCTAGCACTGCGATGCAGTGCCTTAGACCACTGTGCCACTCGGTGCCTAGTCAAAGCCCAGACCTCAATCCAATTGAGAATCTGTGGTATTCCCTTTTTGTCTACTACACAAGCTTCTCAAATCAAATCAAATTTAATCAAATCAAATTTTATTGGTCACATGCGCCGAATACAACAGGTGCAGACATTGCAGTGAAATGCTTACTTACAGCCCTTAACCAACAGTGCATTTATTTTAAACAAAAAAAGTAAGAATAAAACAACAACAACAAAAAAGTGTTGAGAAAAAAAGAGCAGAAGTAAAATAAAGTGACAGTAGGGAGGCTATATATACAGTAAAATAAAGTGACAGTAGGGAGGCTATATATACAGGGGGGTACCGTTGCAGAGTCAATGTGCGGGGGCACCGGCTAGTTGAGGTAGTTGAGGTAATATGTACATGTGGGTAGAGTTAAAGTGACTATGCATAAATACTTAACAGAGTAGCAGCAGCGTAAAAAGGATGGGGTGGGGGGGCAGTGCAAATAGTCCGGGTAGCCATGATTAGCTGTTCAGGAGTCTTATGGCTTGGGGGTAGAAGCTGTTGAGAAGTCTTTTGGACCTAGACTTGGCACTCCGGTACCGCTTGCCGTGCGGTAGCAGAGAGAACAGTCTATGACTAGGGTGGCTGGAGTCTTTGACAATTTTGAGGGCCTTCCTCTGACACCGCCTGGTATAGAGGTCCTGGATGGCAGGGAGCTTTGCCCCAGTGATGTACTGGGCCGTACGCACTACCCTCTGTAGTGCCTTGCGGTCAGAGGCCAAGCAGTTGCCATACCAGGCGGTGATGCAACCAGTCAGGATGCTCTCGATGGTGCAGCTGTAGAATTTTTTGAGGATCTGAGGACCCATGCCAAATCTTTTTAGTCTCCTGAGGGGGAATAGGCTTTGTCGTGCCCTCTTCACGACTGTCTTGGTGTGTTTGGACCATGATAGTTCGTTGGTGATGTGGACACCAAGGAACTTGAAGCTCTCAACCTGTTCCACTACAGCCCCGTCGATGAGAATGGGGGCGTGCTCAGTCCTCTTTTTTTTCCTGTAGTCCACAATCATCTCCTTTGTCTTGGTCACGTTGAGGGAGAGGTTGTTGTCCTGGCACCACACGGCCAGATCTCTGACCTCCTCCCTATAGGCTGTCTCATCGTTGTCGGTGATCAGGCCTACCACTGTTGTGTCGTCGGCAAACTTAATGATGGTGTTGGAGTCGTGCCTGGCCATGCAGTCATGGGTGAACAGAGAGTACAGGAGGGGACTGAGCACGCACCCCTGAGGGGCCCCCGTGTTGAGGATCAGTGTGGCAGATGTGTTGTTACCTACCCTTACCACCTGGGGGCGGCCCGTCAGGAAGTCCAGGATCCAGTTGCAGAGGGAGGTGTTTAGTCCCAGGATCCTTAGCTTAGTGATGAGCTTAGAGGGCACTATGGTGTTGAATGCTGAGCTGTAGTCAATGAATAGCATTCTCACGTAGGTGTTCCTCTTGTCCAGGTGGGAAAGGGCAGTGTGGAGTGCGATAGAGATTGCATCATCTGTGGATCTGTTGGGGCGGTATGCAAATTGGAGTGGGTCTAGGGTTTCTGGGATTATGCTGTTGATGTGAGCCATGACCAGTCTTTCAAAGCACTTCATGGCTACAGACGTCAGTGCTACGGGTCGGTAGTCATTTAGGCAGGTTATCTTAGAGTTCTTGGGCACGGGGACTATGGTGGTCTGCTTGAAACATGTTGGTATTACAGACTCAGTCAGGGACATGTTGAAAATGTCAGTGAAGACACTTGCCAGTTGGTCAGCACATGCTCGGAGTACACGTCCTGGTAATCCGTCTGGCCCTGCGGCCTTGTGAATGTTGACCTGCTTAAAAGTCTTACTCACATCGGCTACGGAGAGCGTGATCACATAGTCGTCCGGAACAGCTGGTGCTCTCATGCATGCTTCAGTGTTGCTTGCCTCGAAGCGAGCATAGAAGTGGTTTAGCTCGTCTGGTAGGCTTGTGTCACTGGGCAGCTCGCGGCTGTGCTTCCCTTTGTAGTCTGTAATAGTTTTCAAGCCCTGCCACATCCGACGAGCGTCAGAGCCAGTGTAGTATGATTCAATCTTAGACCTGTATTGACTCTTTGCCTGTTTGATGGTTCGTCGGAGGTCATAGCGGGATTTCTTATAAGCGTCCGGGTTAGAGTCCCGTTCCTTGAAAGCGGCAGCTCTACCCTTTAGCTCAGTGCGGATGTTTCCTGTAATCCATGGCTTCTGGTTGGGGTATGTACGTACGGTCACTGTGGGGACGACATCATCGATGCACTTATTGATGAAGCCAGTGACTGATGTGGTGTACTCCTCAATGCTGTCTGAAGAATCCCGGAACATGTTCCAGTCTGTGCTAGCAAAACAGTCCTGTAGCTTAGCATCTGCGTCATCTGACCACTTTTTTATTAACCGAATCACTGGTGCTTCCTGCTTCAGTTTTTGCTTATAAGCAGGAATCAGGAGGATAGAGTTATGGTCAGATTTGCCAAATGGAGGGCGAGGGAGAGCTTTGTATGCGTCTCTGTGTGTGGAGTAAAGGTGGTCTAGAGTTTTTTTCCCTCTGGTTGCACATTTAACATGCTGGTAGAAATTAGGTAGAACGGATTTAAGTTTCCCTGCATTAAAGTCCCCGGCTACTAGGAGCGCTGCATCTGGATGAGCGTTTTCCTGTTGATTAATGGCCTTGTACAACTCATTCAGTGCAATCTTAATGCCAGCATTGGTTTGTGGTGGTAAATAGACAGCTATGAAAAATATAGATGAAAAACTCTCTTGGTAAATAGTGTGGTCTACAGCTTATCATAAGATACTCTACCTCAGGCGAGCAAAACCTCGAGACTTCCTTGGTATTTGATTTTGTGCACCAGCTGTTGTTTACAAATATACAGAGACCGCCACCCCTTGTCTTACCAGAGTCTGCAGTTCTGTCCTGTCGATGTAGCGTATAGCCTGCTAGCTGAATGTTATCATTGTTGTCGTTCAGCCACGACTCCGTGAAACATAAGATATTACAGTTTTTAATGTCCCGTTGGTAGGATAACCGTAATCTTAAATCGTCAATTTTATTCTCAAAAGATTGAACGTTGGCTAATAGGATTGATGGGAGAGGCAGTTTACTCGCTCGCCGTCGGATCCTTACGAGGCACCCGGATCTGCGTCCGCGATATCTCCGTCTCTTCCTCACGCGAATGACGGGGATCTGGGCCTTGTCGGGTGTCTGTATGATATCCTTCGCGAACGCCTCGTTGAAGAAAAAATATTCGTCCAATGCGAGGTGAGTAATCGCTGTCCTGATATCCAGAAGCTCTCTTTGGTTATAAGAGACGATGGCAGAAACATTATGTACAAAATAAATTACAAATAACGCGGAAAAACACACATAATAGTACAATTGGTTAGAGGGCTGTAAAACGGCAGCCATCTTCTTCCGGCGCTGTTCTCGCTGTTCTGATTTCCATAACTCTGTTGCTAACATATAAAAGGATGAGCTACCAAACCCGATCGCAGGATTGGTTAACTCTTGAGGTCCCTCTGGGCTCGACCAATTGTGACCCACCACTTATATTCGGTCCTATGTAGCAAAATTTGAAATTTTGTTTTTAACAATGGATAAAAGCAGAGACTTTTATGGTTCACACCCTCTTAAGCCTTAGCCCCACCCATCTCTTTAAGGATTCACAGTGTGACAACATCTCCCCTGATTCGCTACTACTCCACTGACTGATTTGAATTAAAACTTTCATACATATTTGCCCATGTAGCAAAATTTGAAGTTGTGTTTTTTACAATGGATAAAAGTAGAGACTCAGAGCTAGAAAATGGTATATCACCCACTGCAGTTGAGGAACAATGGGAAAGTAATTCTGCTTTGAAAGTTGATAAACTTGTAAACCCACTTTTGAGAAATTGGCTCCACCCAACCCTTTAAGGATTTACAGTGTAGTAAACAACCAAAGATTTCAAGACTAAATGTGGTGAAAGTAGTAGCAAAAGTAATAATAAAAAGACACTGTATCTAGTCCTTGGCCTATTTCCTAATCTGACTTTGGTGCAGGTCAGGTTGTTCTTCACATTACCGTCTCTGGTAAACACACACTATATCAAATAAAAACATGTATTTGTCACAGCACAGGATACAGAAGTGTAAACGGTACAGTTGTTATATTCGCATAGTAGCAATATCAAAAACAGAAGTGTCCAGATACAAATATTTTATCAATACTTTTGATGAATCTTTCCAAGACACACTTCTCTAAATTGATGGGTCTCGTGAAAGAAATGCTGTAACCCCCAGCCACATATTTCTAAATGAAATGGTTTCTAAGTGAAATGGTTACTTGCATATTTGCATAGTAGCAATATCAAAAACAGAAGGTGTCAATATATATAAAAAAAAGAACAAAAGGTGTCAGCGCCAGTAGAGAAAGAACTAAATAATATACAGTAATAAAATCAGTTATTTGTCACATGCACAGGATACAGAAGGTGTAAACGGTACAGTGGAATGGTTACTTGCATATTTGCATAGATACAAAAAATAATACTACACAGATCATTCACGTAACATTAGCTAGCTAGCTAACAGTACGCTTTAACTTGCAATGAAAATGACTTTCTGACTAAATAAAAAATGTGTAACATACTATATAAACAAAAGTATGTTGAAATTAATGGATTTGGCTATTTCAGCCTCACCCGTTGCTGACAGGTGTATAAAATTGAGCACACCGCCATGCAATCTCCATAGACAAACATTGGCAGTAGAATGGCCTTACTGAAGAGCTCAGTGACTTTCAACGTGGCACCATCATAGGATGCCACCTTTCCAACAAGTCAGTATGTCAAATTTCTGCCCTGCTAGAGCTGCCCCGGTCAACTGTAAGTGCTGTTATTGTGAAGTGGAAATGTCTAGGAGCAACAACGGCTCAGCCGTGAAGTGGTAGGCCACACAAGCTCACAGAACGGGACCGCCGAATGCTGAAGTGCATAGCGCGTAAAAATCGTCTGTCCTCGGTTGCAACACTCACTACCGATTTTCAAACTGCCTCTGGAAGCAACATCAGCACAAGAACTGTTAGTCTGGAGCTTCATGAAATGGGTTTCCATGGCCGAGCAGCCGCACACAAGCCTAAGATCACATATGCGCAGTGTCAAGCGTCGGCTAGAGTGGTGTAAAGCTCGCCGCCATTGGACTCTGGAGCAGTGGAAACGCGTTCTCTGGAGTGATGAATCACGCTTCACCATCTGGCAGTCCGACGGATGAATCTGGGTTTGGCGGATGCCAGGAGAATGCTACCTGCCCGAATGCATAGTGCCAACTGTAAAGTTTGGTGGAGGAGGAATAATGGTCTGGGGCTGTTTTTCATGGTTTGGGCTAGGCCCCTTAGTTCCAGTGAAGGGAAATCTTAATGCTACAGCATACAATGACATTCTAGATTCTGTACTTCCAACTTTGTGGCAACAGTTTGGGGAAGGCCCTTTCCTGTTTCAGCATGACAATGCCCCAGTGCACAAAGAGAGGTCCATACAGAAATGGTTTCGTCAAGATCAGTGTAGAAGAACTTGACTGGCCTGCACAGAGCCCTAACCTCAACCGCATCAAACACCTTTGGGATGAATTGGAATGCTGACTGCGAGCCAGGCCTAATCGCCCAACATCAGTGCCCAACCTCACTAATGCTCTTGTGGCTGAATGGAAGCAAGTCCCCACAGCAATGTTCCAACATCTAGTGGAAAGCCTTCCCAGAAGAGTGGAGGCTGTTATAGCAGCAAAGGGGGGACCAACTCCATATTAATGCCCATGATTTTGGAATGAGATGTTCGACGAGCAGGTGTCCACATACTTCTGGTCATGTAGTGTACAATATCTGAAAATGTAGTTAGACTCTTACCCATACATGGATGAACACTTCTCCCTCTCTGTCATGGATGCCATGGTTGCCCTTAGTTTGAAGATGTAATCCGGAGACAGGTGTTTTATACAGCCTTCTGCATTTTCTCCATCTCCTTAGCTATCATACTCTGTTTCCACCGGGCATTCCAATGATTTCAAAACTCGGTCAACTTCTTCCGTAACATCACTGTGTCACGAATTCAGCCGAGGCTGCTCCTCCTCCTTGCTCGGGCAGGCTTCGGCGTTCGTCGTCACCGGAGTACCAGCTGCCACCGATCTATGTTTCTGTGTTCTACTTGTTTTGTCTATATTGCACACACCTGGTTCCAATTACGATCATTTGTTTCCCTATTTTACCCTCTGGTTCCCTCTTGGTGTTGTGCGTGATTGTTTGTTGTTTTGTTGTCATTGACATGTGAGTCTGTATTTTCTTCCCTGCGTGGAAGATATGTTTATTTACTTGTGACAAGTAAAGTACGTCGTTGACTAAGTTCTGTGTCCTGCGCTTGACTCCGTCCTACCGCTACACACTGACGCATGACACACTGTTGATCGCCATTTCTTCCCCCATCACTGTCATCAGAAGACAATGTCTGGTTCAATTAAAATGTTTTTACCTAAATCAGGGTTTTCCTCATTGTCTAATTTATTTTCAGAGTCAGAGAGGCACGATCGTCTTCCAGAAAGTCCGTCACAACTTTTTCCCACTTATCTTTGTCGATGGCAATGTGGAGAGCAGTAGCAACACTTTTGTAGTTCTTTGTGATATTTTTCAGAAAAGCAGCGGTAGAAAGGATCATCTACACATACTGAGCATCTCATGTTATAGACAGAAGCATGCTACATGGCAGACCAATCCCAACTCACCTCTCGGCATGTCCAGCCCATCCATTATCTCAGCCAATCATGGCTAGCGGGAAGGGTCCTGTCTTTTTCCGTGGCTAAACCAACTAGGCTCTTAATTTAACAGTTCTATTTGTATTTACAGATGGAATACACGTTTGTTATTAAGGCACATGCAAGTTCACATGTTCCAGAAGGCATTTCTGCAAAGAAATTAACATTTTGATAAAAAATATAAATGTTTTACGTTCAAATGCCTCTCCTGTGAAGTAGTGACGTCCGACATACGCCTAGTTTCCTGGAACAGGTGACATATACACTGAGTGTACATTAGGAACACTTGCTCTTTCCATGACATAGACTGACCAGGTGGATCCAGGTGGAAGCTATGATTCCTTATTGATATCACCTGTTAAAATCCACTTCAATCAGTGTAGATGAAGGGGAGGAGACAGGTTAAAGAAGGATGTTTTAAGCCTTGAGACAATTGAGACATTGATTGTGTATGTTTGCCATTCAGAGGGTGAATGGGCGAGACACATTTCCTGGAATGGGTCACAATTTAGGTAAATCGTCCTTTCGTTTTACTGCACCTCATTGTTGGAATAACCAACATTCCCTGGTGCCTTTAGGGCAGTTTAGGACTCTGGTGCGTTTAGGGCAGTTTAGGACTCTGGTGCCTTTAGGGCAGTTTAGGACTCTGGTGCCTTTAGGGCATTTTAGGACTCTGGTGCCTTTAGGGCAGTTTAGGACTCTGGTGCCTTTAGGGCAGTTTAGGACTCTGGTGCCTTTAGGGCATTTTAGGACTCTGGTGCCTTTAGGGCAGTTTAGGACTCTGGTGCCTTTAGGGCAGTTTAGGACTCTGGTGCCTTTAGGGCAGTTTAGGACTCTGGTGCCTTTAGGGCAGTTTAGGACTCTGGTGCCTTTAGGGCATTTTAGGACTCTGGTGCCTTTAGGGCAGTTTAGGACTCTGGTGCCTTTAGGGCAGTTTAGGACTCTGGTGCCTTTAGGGCAGTTTAGGACTCTGGTGCCTTTAGGGCAGTTTAGGACTCTGGTGCCTTTAGGGCAGTTTAGGACTCTGGTGCCTTTAGGGCAGTTTAGGACTCTGGTGCCTTTAGGGCAGTTTAGGACTCTGGTGTTGCATGAATTCATTGAGGATTGCAGTTGTTTCCATTGATTGTAGTGGTTTATTTGCTGAAAATTGTGATGTTGAGGTTGTGGTGTTGAGGTTGTGGTGTTGAGGTTGTGGTGTTGAGGTTGTGCCTTGTGCTTATTTTGATTCTTGTTTTATTTGTAATTCAAAAAATCTGCCTGTTTGTGAGAAAAAATTTGTACTCAGGGCACCATTTGGAGTAAGCTCTGGTCTCAGTTGGTATACCATTAAAATAAACCATTTCAAAATATACCATTAAGTAAATGTTTATAACAAAATAAATAGGAATTTAAAAAACTGTATTTTAGTTGTAACAGAAACTAGTGACTGTATAACGTTTTAGTGCTCCTCATAACCCTAACCCAGGGAACACCCTCTCTCTCTATAAAGTCCCTAAAGAGGGGAAACCCGGTGACAGCACTGTGTTTGGTGACAACATGTATAATATGGGATTAAATAAAGTTATTTGTAGACATTGTGGTGATGTGGTGTTGCTGGAAAACAACAGACAGAGATCTAGTTCGGATTATTACCAAGGCGTTGTTAAATCCGAGGCTCAGGGCCTGTGTTCTCAGTTTCTCAGATCTGATCTAGGAATGGCTTTAAGATCATAAGTAATAAGATAATGTGGAAAAGGATGACCTGATCTTAGAGCTCGATACAAACAGCCCCTGAGGGTGGCACTGGGCTAGAACTATGGGTACAGACCTGGTTAATGATTTATTACAGGTTCACACACAACTCTCTCCCCTGTCTCTCTCTCTCTCTCTCTCTCTCTCTCTCTCTCTCTCTCTCTCTCTCTCTCTCTCTCTCTCTCTGTCTCTCTGTCTCTCTCTCTCTCCCCTGTCTCTCTCTCTCTCTCTCTCTCTCTCTCTCTCTCTCTCTGAAAGAATCCCAGTCACACCCTTATTCCGACACTTCCCTGCTCTCTCTCTCTCTCTCTCTGAAAGAATCGCAGTCACACCCTTATTCCGACACTTCTCTACTCTCTCTCTCTCTCTCTCTCTCTCTCTCTCTCTCTCTCTCTCTCTCTCTCTCTCTCTCTCTCTCTCTCTCTCTCTCTCTCATCTCTCTCTCTCTCTCTCTCTCTGAAAGAATCGCAGTCACACCCTTATTCCGACACTTCTCTACTCTCTCTCTCTCTCTCTCTCTCTCTCTCTCTCTCTCTCTCTCTCTCTCTCTCTCTCTCTCTCTCTCTCTCTCTCTCTCTCTCTCTCTCTCTCTCTCTCTCTCTCTCTCTCTCTCTCTCTCTCTCTCTCTCTCTCTCTCTCTGAAAGAATCGCAGTCACACCCTTACTCTGCCAATCCCCTGCAAACATAAACGCAAAGGGAAATTTCAGCTCTAGAACTATATGTTTCCGTTTCTCTCTAAAGGTCAACCAATCACAGATTAGACAATCAATTACTGCATTTGTTTTCAAAGCAAGGGGTCACGACCCTGACCAGGAGGGCAACCAGCTAGTCACAAGGCCAGGATCGGGATCATTTCCATGGAGACAGAATGAACAGGAAGTGGAATACAGTGAGGTACATTTACCACCCAGTATCAACATTACTTTCAAAGTAGGCTAAAAAATAAATTGATTACAAACAGCACTTTGTCAAACTTCAGTTCCTCTGGGTTTTCATTCATCCCTAATCACTTATTTGATTAATTGATTGTCGATTAGCTAAGGAGTTCACACCTGGTTGTCACACCCTGGCTCTGGGACTCTATATGTTGAGCCAGGGTGTGTTCATTCTTTGTGTTTATTTCTATGTTGGTAATTCTGGTGTGTTTATTTCTATGTTGGCTAGAGTGACTCCCAATCAGAGGCAACGAGTGTCAGCTGTCGTTGGTTGTCTCTGATTGGGAGCCATATTTAAACTGTCTGTTTTCCCTTGTGTTTGTGGGTTCTTGTTCCGTGTTCGGTCATTGTTACCGTGGACTTCACGAGTCGTTTTCTTGTTTTGTGATTGTGTTCTATTATCACTAAAGATAATAAAGTTAAACATGTTTGTTCATCACGCTGCGCCTTGGTCTGTTCATTAACGACGATCGTGACACTGGTTCTCCAGGTCTAATCAGTTGCATAGGCCATACAGGGGACATAAGCCATACAGGGGACATAGTCCATACAGGGGACATAGGCCATACAGGGGACATAGGCCATACAGGGGACATAGTCCATACAGGGGACATAGGCCATACAGGGGACATAGTCCCATACAGGGGACATAGGCCATACAGGGGACATAGTCCATACAGGGGACATAGTCCATACAGGGGACATAGGCATACAGGGGACATAGTACATACAGGGGACATAGACCATACAGGGGACATAGTCCATACAGGGGACATAGTCCATACAGGGGACATAGGCCATACAGGGGACATAGTACATACAGGGGACATAGTCCATACAGGGGACATAGTCCATACAGGGGACATAGTCCATACAGGGGACATAGGCCATACAGGGGACATAAGCCATACAGGGGACATAGGCCATACAGGGGACATAGGCCATACAGGGGACATAGTCCATACAGGGGACATAGGCCATACAGGGGACATAGGCCATACAGGGGACATAGTCCATACAGGGGACATAGTCCATACAGGGGACATAGTCCATACAGGGGACATAGTCCATACAGGGGACATAGTCCATACAGGGGACATAGTCCATACAGACATCAAGATCCTAACACTAACCCTGGGGGTGAGTACCCATCTAAATTCAGACATCAAGATCCTAACCCTAACCCTGGGGAGTGTCGGAATAAGGGTGTGCCTGGGATTCCCTGTATGGACTATGTCCCCTGTATGTACTATGTCCCCTGTATGGCCTATGTCCCCTGTGGTCCTCTGTAGCTCAGCTGGTAGAGCACGGCGCTTGTAACGCCAAGGTAGTGGGTTCGATCCCCGGGACCACCCATACACAAAAATGTATGCACGCACGACTGTAAGTCGCTTTGGATAAAAGCGTCTGCTAAATGGCATATTATTATTATTATTATTATTATTGATTCAAATGTTCATAGATGACCAGCAGGGTCAAATAATAATCACAGTGGTTGTAGAGGTTGCAACAGGTCAGTACATCAGGAGTAAATGTCACTTGGCTTTTCATAGCCGGGCATTTAGAGGTTGAAATACCAGGTGCGGTAGAGAGAGAGAGAGTTGAAAACAGCAGGTCTGGGATAAGGTAGCACGTCCGGTGAACAGGTCAGGGTTCCATAGCCGCAGGCAGAAGAGTGGAAACTGGAGCAGGTAGTCCTGAGGCATGGTCGTAGGGAGGGAGAGAGGGAGAGAGAGAGAATTAGAGGGAGCATACTTACATTCACACAGGACACCAGATAAGACAGGAGAATAACACCAGATATAACAGACTGACCCTAGCCCCCCGGCACATAGACTATTGCAGCGTAGATACTGGAGGCTGAGACGGGGGGGTCGGGAGACACTGTGGCCCCGTCCGACGATACTCCCGTACAGGGCCAACCAGGCAGGATATAACCCCATCCACTTTGCCAAAGCACTGCCCCCACACCACTAGAGGGATATCAACAGACCACCAACCTACTACCCTGAGACAAGGCTGAGTATAGCCCACCAACCTACTACCCTGAGACAAGGCTGAGTATAGCCCACCAACCTACTACCCTGAGACAAGGCTGAGTATAGCCCACCAACCTACTACCCTGAGACAAGGCTGAGTATAGCCCACCAACCTACTACCCTGAGACAAGGCTGAGTATAGCCCACCAAGATCTTGCTTCAGGGCTCGGGTATTTTCTGTATACCAGGGAGCTAGTTTCTTGTGACAAATGTTTTTTGTTTTTACGTGAGCGACTGCATCTAGGGTATTACGCAAGGTTAAATGTAGATCCTTAGTTAGGTCATTAACTGATTTCTGTACTCTGACATCCTTGAGTAGGTGGAGGGAGTCTGGAAGGGCCTCTAGGAATCTTTGGGTTGTCCGAGAATTTATACCACGGCTTATGATGGTCCTTGGTTGGGGTCTGAGCAGATTATTTGTTTTGCGATTGCAAACGTAATAAGATGGTGGTCTGATAGTCCAGGGTTATGAGGAAAAACATTTAGATCCACAATATTTATTCCACGGGACAAAACTAGATCCAGGGTATGACTGTGGCAATGAGTAGGTCCAGAGACATGTTGGACAAAACCCACTGAGTCGATGATGGCTCCCAAAGCCTTTTGGAGTGGGTCTGTGGACTTTTCCATGTGAATATTAAAGTCATCAAAAATTTGAATATTATCTGCCATGACTACTAGGTCCGATAGGAATTCAGGGAACTCAGTGAGGAACTCTGTATACGGCCCAGGAGGCCTGTTAACAGTAGCTATAAAAAGTGATTGAGTAGGCTGCATAGATTTCATGACTAGAAGCTCAAATGATGAAAACGCAGTCATTTTTTGGGGGGTAAATTTACATTTGCTGCTGTAAATGTTATCAACACCTCCGCCTTTGCGGGATGCACGGGGAATATGGTCACTAGTGTAACCAGGAGGTGAGGCCTCATTTAACACAGTCAATTCATCAGGCTTAAACCATGTTTCAGTCAGGCCAATCACATCAAGATTATGATCAGTGATTAGTTCATTGACCTTAACTGCCTTGGAAGTGAGGGATCTAACATTAAGTAGCCCTATTTTGAGATGATATTATCACAATCTCTTTCAATAATGACAGGAATGGAGGAGGTCTGTATTCCAGTGAGATTGCTAAGGTGAACACCGCCATGTTTCGTTTTGCTCAACCTAGATCGAGGCACAGAAACACTGTCTCAATGAGGATAGCTGAGCTGACTACACTGACTGTGCTAGTGGCAGACTCCACTAAGTTGTCAGGCTGGCTAACAGCCTGCTGCCTGGCCTGCACCCTGTCTCATTGGGGAGGCTAACAGCCTGCTGCCTGGCCTGCACCCTGTCTCATTGGGCTGGCTAACAGCCTGCTGCCTGGCCTGCACCCTGTCTCATTGGGCTGGCTAACAGCCTGCTGCCTGGCCTGCACCCTGTCTCATTGGGCTGGCTAACAGCCTGCTGCCTGGCCTGCACCCTGTCTCATTGTGGAGCTAGAGGAGTTAGAGCCCTGTCTATGTTGGTAGATAAGATGAGAGCACCCCTCCAGCTAGGATGGAGTCCATCACTCCTCAGCAGGCCAGGCTCGGTCCTGTAACACCCCTCCATCTAGGATGGAGTCCATCACTCCTCAGCAGGCCAGGCTTGGTCCTGTAGCACCCCTCCAGCTAGGATGGAGTCCATCACTCCTCAGCAGGCCAGGCTTGGTCCTGTAGCACCCCTCCAGCTAGGATGGAGTCCATCACTCCTCAGCAGGCCAGGCTTGGTCCTGTAGCACCCCTCCAGCTAGGATGCAGTCCGTCACTCCTCAGCAGGCCAGGCTTGGTCCTGTTTGTGGGTGAGTCCCAGAGACTCTGCTGTAGAGCTCATCACTCCCCCTAACTGGGAGGGGCCAGAGACAATTATTATTATTATTATTTATTACTGCTGTAGAGCTCATCACTCCTCCTAACTGGGAGGGGCCAGAGACAATTACTGCTGTAGAGCTCATCACTCCTCCCCCTAACTGGGAGGGGCCAGAGACAATTACTGCTGTAGAGCTCATCACTCCTCCCCCTAACTGGGAGGGGCCAGAGACAATTACTGCTGTAGAGCTCATCACTCCCCCTAACTGGGAGGGGCCAGACACAATTACTCGATGCCGACACATCTTTCTAGCTAATTTACACTCTGAAGCTATGTTGCTCTTGGTGACTTCTGACTGATACATCCTAACATCGTTGGTGCCGACGTGGATAACAATATCCCTGTACTCTCTACACTCACCAGTTTTAGCCTTAGCCAGCACCATCTTCAGATTAGCCTTTACGTCGGTAGCCCTGCCCCCTGGTAAACAGTGTATGATCGCTGGATGATTATTTTTAAGTCTAATATTGCGGGTAATGGAATCGCCAATGACTAGGGTTTTCAATTTGTCAGAGCTAATGGTGGGAGGCTTTAGCGGCTCAGACCCCGTAACGGGTGGAGGAGAGACCTGAGAAGGCTCGGCCTCTGACGCCGACTCGTTGCTTAATGGGGAGAACCGGTTGAAAGTTTCTGTCGGCTGAATGAGCGACACCGGTTGAGCATGCAGACAGCATTTCTTTCCAGAAGCCTTGAGAAAATTGTCCACTGTGTGGGGGGGGGGGGGATTAATATTACTATCTGTATTTACTGGTGGCACAGACGCTGTTTCATCCTTTCCTACACTTAAATTGCCCTTTCCTAACCATTGCATCTGAAGCTGTGCTTGCAGCATGGCTATCCTCACCATAAGGCAATAGTTTTCCTGTGTATCATGAGTACAGCGACTGCAATTAGATGGCATAGTTTTAATGTTACTACTTAGCTTTGTCTGGTGGAGGTCCTGTAGAACCATGTCCAGATAAAGAGTCCTGTAGAACCATGTCCAGATAAAGAGTCCTGTAGAACCATGTCCAGATAAAGAGTCCTGTAGAACCATGTCCAGATAAAGAGTCCTGTAGAACCATGTCCAGATAAAGAGTCCTGTAGAACCATGTCCAGATAAAGAGTCCTGTAGAACCATGTCCAGATAAAGAGTCCTGTTGAACCATGTCCAGATAAAGAGTCCTGTAGAACCATGTCCAGATAAAGAGTCCTGTAGAACCATGTCCAGATAAGTGTCCGGGGTGAAAAAGTTGAATTAAAGAAGTCGAGCGAGGGAAATAAAATATATACAAATAACTAAGATGGTAGAATGATCTAACCCTAACCCTAACCCTAAGGTACCATCTAACTACTAACTAATTGGTAAAATGTGTTAAATGAAGATTGATTAAATGGTTTAAAAAAAGTAAAAACATTCAAGTTTGGCAGTTAGCCAAGCAGCAACAAACAGCACAGCGCAGCAGCACGGACACAAGTGATGAAGTGACTGAAGTTTTCAATCTCAAAGGTTCAACAAATAACGTTTTATTATGGTTAGGGGTAATTGACAAGTTGAATCAGGTTTTTGCCTTAGCCAGCACCATCTGCAGGTAGCCCTGCCCCCTGGTAAACAGTGTATGATCACTGGATGATTCTTTTTAAGTCTAATATTGCGGGTAATGGAGTCGCCAATGACTAGGGTTTTCAATTTGTCCGAGCTAACCCTGTGCCGTGCTTCAGAACAATGCATGTTTGGTTACCATTAGGGTGCCAATTGGACACATGGTCTCCATCAGCTGGAGAAGAGAACACAGACAGGCCAAGTGGCCAGCAGGAAGAGAGGAAGAGAAGACAGGCCCTGATACTAGCAGTAAGATAAGTAGAGAAGACAGGCCCTGTGGCCCTGTGGCCAGCATGAACAGTAGGACAGAAGACAGGCCCTGTGGCCAGCATGAACAGTAGGACAGAAGACAGGCCTTGTGGTCAGCAGGAAGAGTAGGAAATAAAACAAGCACTGTGGCCAGCAGGAACAGAAGTAGAAAAAACAGGCCCTGTGGCCAGCTGGAAGAGAAAAAAAAGACAGACCTTACGGTCAGCAGGAATACTAGGAGAGAATACAGGCCCTGTGGCCAGCTAGAAGAGCAGGATAGATGACAGGCCCTGTGGCCAGCTAGAAGAGCAGGATAGATGACAGGCCCTGTGGCCAGCAGGACAATAAGGAGAGAAGACAGGCCCTGTGGCCACCAGGAAGGGAAGTAGTGAAGACATGCCCTGTGGCCAGCAAGAAGTGTAGGAGAGAAGACAGGCCCTGTGGACAGCAGAGGGTAGATTAGGAGAAATGACAGGCCTTGTGGTCAGCATGAAGAGAGTGAGAAAAGACAGGCCCTTTGGCTAGCAGTAAGATAAATAGAGAAGACTGGCCCTGTGGCCCTGTGGCCAATATGAAGAGTAGGACAGAAGACAGGCCCTGTGGCCAGCAGGAAGAGAAGTAGAGAAGACAGGCCCTGTGGCCAGCAGGAAGAGAAGTAGAAAAGACAGGCCCTGTGGCAAGCAGGAGGAATAGGAGAGAAGACATGCTCTGTGGCCAGCAAGAAGAGAAGGAGGGAAGACAGGCCCTGTGGCCAGCTTGAAGAGCAGGACAGATGACAGGCCCTGTGGCCAGCAGGACAATTAGGAGAGAAGACAGGCCCTGGGGCCAGCAGGAAGAGTAGGAGGGGAGACAGGCCCTGTGGCCAGCTTGAAGAGCAGGACAGATGACAGGCCCTGTTGCCAGCAGGACAATTAGGAGAGAAGACAGGCCCTGGGGCCAGCAGGAAGTATATGAGAGAAGACAGGTCCTGTGGCCAGCAGGAGGAGAAAGAGAAGACAAGCCCTGTGGCCAGCTGGAAAAGAAGTAGAGAAGACAGGCCCTGTGGCCAGCTGGAAAAGAAGAAAAGACAGACCTTATGGTCAGCAGGAATAGTAGGAGAGAAGACAGGCCCTGTGGCCAGCTGGAAGAGCAGGACAGATGACAGGCCCTGTGGCCAGCAGGAAGAGAAGTAAAGAAGACAGGCCCTGTGGCCAGCAGGAGGAAAAGTAGAGAAGACAGCCCCTTTGGCCAGCATGAAGAGTAGGAGAGAAGACAGGCCCTGTGGCCAGCAGGAAGAGTAGAAAAGAAAACAAGCACTGTGGCCAGCAGGAACAGAAGTAGAGAAAACAAGCCCTGTGGCCAGCTGGAAGAGTAGGAAAGAAGACAGGCCCTGTGGCCAGCAGGAAGAGAAGAAAAGAAAACAAGCACTGTGGCCAGCAGGAACAGAAGTAGAGAAAACAAGCCCTGTGGCCAGCTGGAAGAGTAGGAAAGAAGACAGGCCCTGTGGCCAGCAGGAAGAGAAGAAAAGAAAACAAGCACTGTGGCCAGCAGGAACAGAAGTAGAGAAAACAAGCCCTGTGGCCAGCTGGAAGAGTAGGAAAGAAGACAGGCCCTGTGGCCAGCAGGAAGAGAAGAAAAGAAAACAAGCACTGTGGCCAGCAGGAAGAGAAGAAAAGACAGACCCTGTGGTCAGCTGGAATATTAAGAGAGAAGACAGGCCCTTTAGCCAGCTGGAAGAGCAGGACAGATGACAGGCCCTGTGGCCAGCAGGACAATTAGGAGAGAAGAATGGCCCTGTGGCCAGCTGGAAGAAAAATAGAGAAGAATGGCCCTGTGGCCAGCAGGAAGAAAAATAGAGAAGACATGCCCTGTGGCCAGCAGGAGGAGTGGGAGAGAAGACAGGCCCTGTGGCCAGCCAGAAGAGTAGTCGTGAAGACAGGCCCTGTGGCCAGCAGGAGGAGAAGTAGAGAAGACAATGGATGAGTCCTAAATCTATTCCATTGTCTTACATTAGACCGCGTCACACCTACGCAACGCTCATTCCTCAGCCGATCAGTGCAGGCAGAATCCATCTACCATCTGACATAAAGGCAATGTCACTTTTCCCTATTTGTTTCACTATTTTTGACCATGGCCCACTCCTATTTTGCACCCTATTCCATAGATAGTGCTGTAGTTTTATGGCTCTGCACCATATAAGACAATGTTTCCCAAACCAAGGACTCGGTCATCAGAACCCCAAGGACTCGGTCCTCAGAACCCGAAGGACTCGGTCCTCAGAACCCCAAGGACTCTGTCCTCAGAACCCCAAGGACTCTGTCCTCAGAACCCCAAGGACTCGGTCCTCAGAACCCCAAGGACTCAGTCCTCAGAACCCCAAGGACTCGGTCCTCAGAACCCCAAGGACTCGGTCCTCAGAACCCCAAGGACTCTGTCCTCAGAACCCCAAGGACTCTGTCCTCAGAACCCCAAGGACTCGGTCCTCAGAACCCCAAGGACTCGGTCCTCAGAACCCCAAGGACTCGGTCCTCAGAACCCCAAGGACTCTGTCCTCAGAACCCCAAGGACTCGGTCCTCAGAACCCCAAGGACTCTGTCCTCAGAACCCCAAGGACTCGGTCCTCAGAACCCCAAGGACTCGGTCCTCAGAACCCCAAGGACTCTGTCCTCAGAACCCCAAGGACTCTGTCCTCAGAACCCCAAGGACTCGGTCCTCAGAACCCCAAGGACTCAGTCCTCAGAACCCCAAGGACTCGGTCCTCAGAACCCCAAGGACTCAGTCCTCAGAACCCCAAGGACTCGGTCCTCAGAACCCCAAGGACTCGGTCCTCAGAACCCCAAGGACTCGGTCCTCAGAACCCCAAGGACTCGGTCCTCAGAACCCCAAGGACTCTGTCCTCAGAACACCAAGGGGGGCATCTTTTGGTTAGTTTATTATTTGAATCAGCTGTGTAGTGCTAGGGCAAAAATCAAAACGTGCGTCCCTTGGGGTCCCGAGGACAGAGTTTTGGAAACCAGAAGATTGATCAACATGCTCTGTAGGGTGTCACTCTACTAAAATATATGGAATGTTTTTAGAAGATCATTTTGTTTGATTTAGAATTTTAAGAACAAAAGAGTAAAACATTATTTGATAAAAAAATATTTTGTGCCTTACTGCTATTAGCCCGTACAAACGCATGAAATAAAAATATTCACTACATGGAACAACAGATAGTCCCATAACCCAAAACATCTAAAGGAAGTTTGTTCTGAAGTGTCTGTCCTATTTCTGAGAGATATTAGAAAGATCAGGAAACACTTGCTTTTTTTGTTCTTACTTGTATTTAACCCCTTATTTTTGGCACTAAACAGTATCCATATATACTTCCATTAATTTCTTCAACTGGTGGTACATTCAGACGAGTCTTGTGAGGCCTGTGGACGTCCTAGAGCAAAACAACAATATGTGCGTGTTCGTGAGAGTCTCATCTTTCCACAGAGGGGTCATATTAGTGTGTAGTCCAAACCGTTCGGACGCTACAGACAGAAGTTGGCAGATCAGCTGTATCTTACTTCAGACGAGTCCCAAGACGCTTCTTGGGGTCGTAGAGCAAAACACACAACCTTCCGATCCAAGTCATGGGATTACGCCCATCCAGTCCACTTGATGGTAATAGCACTCCCCTAGTGGCCGGTTATGAAACCGCATCAAAGGCATTTCCCTACGTCCTCAGGACATGAACAAAATCTCCCTGTTTGTGCTTGTTGTGGACTTAGCCTTTTAATGCCATGTCATTCACACCCAAAGCAGTACACTATGGTTGTATCCCAAACGGCCCCTTTTCCCAACATAGTGCTTTTGACTAGAGCCCTGTGGGAGTCAATCTATAATAATAGGACTGTGGTTGTTGTCGTGCTGATGGAGTAAGTTCATTAAGTGAAACGTTAAACTGGATATATTTACTTTTGCACTCGAACACGCACGCACGCACACACACACACACACACACACACACACACACACACACACACACACACACACACACACACACACACACACACACACACACACACACATACACACACACACACACCCTAACGGCTCATAGATCTGGTGCCAATGTAATGTAACACAATGTAATGTGAACACTGTGGCCTCCATCATTCTTAAATTGAGGAAGTTTGAAACCACCAAGACTCTTCCTAGAGCTGGCCGCCTGGCCAAACTGAGCAATCGGGGGAGAAGGGCCTTGGTCAGGGAGGTGACCAAGAACCCGATGGTCACTCTGACAGAGCTCTAGAGTTCCTCTGTGGAGATGGGAGAACCTTCCAGAAGGACAACCATCTCTGCAGCACTCCACCAATCAGGCCTTTATGGTAGAGTGGCCAGACGGAAGCCACTCCTCAGTAAAAGGCACATGACAGCCCGCTTGGAGTTTGCCAAAAGGCACCTAAAGGACTCTCAGACCATGAGAAACAAGATTCTCTGGTCTGATGAAACCAAGATTGAAGTCTTTGGCCTGAATGCCACAGCTGTAGTGTCATACCCAAGAAGACTCGAGGCTGTAATCGCTGCCAAAGGTGCTTCAACAAAGTACTGAGTAAAGGGTCTGAATACTTATGTAAATGTAATATGTCAGTTTTTTCCAACTGCTTACACACAAAATCTTTTCATGTCACATGATTTTTGAAACCTCTCACTCAAAGTGCAAAACTACACACCAAATCTCCAAAACCATAAGCTATTTCTCAGCCTTTGACTCAGTTGTCAATTGCATAAAACACTTTTTTCAAAACACTACACACAATTCTCTACCTAAAACACAAAAATCTAACAGGAAGTGACTTGCTTTCCTTTTCCAAACACAACCAATCAAAATGCTACACTTATTCACCAGGTCACACACACACTCCTCACATATGCAAAAACTAATTGCTTAACTGATCACTAACCAATCACTGCTTTACTGTAGTATAGGCCTATAAATAGGTCACAGGTCAGATTACCTGTTTTGAACAATGGATGCCAACAATGGACAGAGAGCAAGAGGAGTAGGAGGGAGAGGCAGGGGACAACAACGAGGACAAATTCAAAGACGAATAGTTTGGAAGAGGAGGAGTAGGAGGAAGAGGAAGAGGAAGAGGAAGAAGAGGACGAGGGCAAAGAAGAGAAGGAAGGAGAGCCATCTCTGATGAGATTAGGGCAACACTTATTGATCATGTGATCAACCACGGTTTGACCATGAGAGAGGCTGTCACGATCGTCTTGGAAAGGAGTAGACCAAAGCGCAGCGTGTTGCACGAACATGATGCTTTATTTAATTAAAGCGAAACAACAAAACAAATAACGATTCGTGAAGTCCACAGTGACAATGACTGACTAGGAACAAAAACCCACCAACACAAGATGAAAACAGACAGTTTAAATATGGCTCCCAATCAGAGACAACGAGCCAACAGCTGACACTCGTTACCTCTGATTGGGAGTCACTCAAACAAAGAAACACAACAACCTAGAACAACCCAACCAAGAAACAGAACACAAAGAAACGAACACACCCTGGCTCAACATACAGAGTCCCGGAGCCAGAGCGTGACAGTACCCCCCCCTAAAGGCGCGGAAGCGACCGCGCCTCAATAAGGGCTAAACAAGGGAGGGCTGGGCGGGCATACCTCCTCGGCGGCGGTTCTGGCCCCGGCCTTGCCCACCACCCTCCAAACAACCCCCCATAGCGCCCCTGGTCCGGTCTGACCCCGCTGGCTGGATCTGGACTGGACAATGACGGAGCGGATTGCTTACGCTCTGTTGTGGAGCAGCTGACCGGTCTTACCAGGCTGACGACTCGCACCCCGGGCTTGGTGCGAGTAGCAGGAACGGGCTGAACCAGGCTGACGACTCGCACCCCTGGCTTGGTGCGAGTGGCAGGAACGGGCTGGACCAGGCTGACGACTCGCACCCCTGGCTTGGTGCGAGTGGCAGGAACGGGCTGGACCAGGCTGACGACGCACCCCGTAGGCTTGGTGCGTGGAGCAGGGACAGGCCGGACAGGGCTGGCGACGCACCCCGTAGGCTTGGTGCGTGGAGCAGGGACAGGCCGGGCTGGGCTGACGACGCACCCCGTAGGCTTGGTGCGTGGAGCAGGGACAGGCCGGGCTGGGCTGACGACGCACACCGTAGACCTGGTGCGTGGAGCAGGGACAGGCCGGACAGGGCTGGCGACGCACCCCGTAGGCTTGGTGCGTGGAGCAGGGACAGGCCGGGCTGGGCTGACGACGCATACCGTAGGCTTGGTGCGTGGAGCAGGAACAGGCCGGGCAGGGCTGGCGACGCACACCGTAGGTTTGGCGCGTGGAGCAGGAACAGGCCGGGCAGGGCTGGCGACGCACACCGTAGACTTGGTGCGTGGAGCAGGAACAGGCCGGGCAGGGCTGTCGACGCACACCGTAGACTTGGTGCGTGGAGCAGGAACAGGCCGGGCAGGGCTGTCGACGCACACCGTAGGCTTGGTGCGTGGAGCAGGAACAGGCCGGGCAGGGCTGTCGACGCACACCGTAGGTTTGGTGCGTGGAGCAGGAACAGGCCGGGCAGGGCTGTCGACGCACACCGTAGACTTGGTGCGTGGAGCAGGAACAGGCCGGGCAGGGCTGTCGACGCACACCGTAGGTTTGGTGCGTGGAGCAGGAACAGGCCGGGCAGGACTGGCGACGCACACCGTAGGCTTGGTGCGAGAGGCAGGAACAGGCCGGACCGGGCTGGAGACGCGCACCGTCCATTTGGTGCGAGGGGCCGTAACAGGCCGGACCGTACTGGGGACACACACCACTGGCTCTACTCCGGGAACTGGAACGGGCCGGACCGGACTGGTAACACACCCCAGTACCTCTCGCCGTGCCTCTAAACCTCCTTTCCCTACTTTGACCAGTGGCCCCCGTAACCTGGTGGCCTTTTGAATACGCCCCTTCTCTGCCTCCGTCAGCCCCGTCGTCCATGCCCTGTGCCCCCCCCTAAAAAATTATTGGGGGTGCCTCTCGTCCGTCCGACGATGGCACTGCTGACGCCGCTGCTCCTCTCTCGCCAGGGCCTTGATCCTACCCCAAGGTCCCTTGCCCCCGAGCATGTCCTCCCAGGACCACACTTTGCCCACCTGGGCCATCGCCAGCCTCTCCATCTCCTTTCCCGGTGCTTCCTCCCATGTCCAGTCTGCCTCCGTCTGGACACGCTGCTTGGTCGTTGTATGGTGGGTTTTTCTGTCACGATCGTCTTGGAAAGGAGTAGACCAAAGCGCAGCGTGTTGCACGAACATGATGCTTTATTTAATTAAAGCGAAACAACAAAACAAATAACGATTCGTGAAGTCCACAGTGACAATGACTGACTAGGAACAAAAACCCACAAACACAAGATGAAAACAGACAGTTTAAATATGGCTCCCAATCAGAGACAACGAGCCAACAGCTGACACTCGTTACCTCTGATTGGGAGTCACTCAAACAAAGAAACACAACAACCTAGAACAACCCAACCAAGAAACAGAACACAAAGAAACGAACACACCCTGGCTCAACATACAGAGTCCCGGAGCCAGAGCGTGACAGAGGCTGGACTGAGAGTCCAGCCCAACTTGAGTCGATGTACAGTGGCGTCCATAATTCGAATCTTCAGAAATGAGAACAGGTATGCAACTATCTAATGACTATTTTAGCATTACAGTAATGTCCTGTAAAATACGTATGACTGCATAGTATTGCATAAACATTTGTAACTCTAAGCCATCCATTTACTGCACTGCATTGAATGAATGAGGTTGGTTATCATGCTGTACTACATTTTGTTGTACATTGTTTACAGTTCCTATGCTGAACACATACTGTGTTTGAATTCTGTACAGAGTGGAAAGGCAAAGACATCATGGAGGACGAGGACGCTTGTTTACAGATGTACAAGAGACTGCAATTATAAATATGGTTTTGGCCAACAATGCAGTTAGGATTCCAGAGATAAGAGAGCATATCTTGAATAATGACACCATATTTAACAACATCAGTGCTGTAAGCCTGTCAACCATACAACGCATCCTCCAAAGGCACCAAGTGATGATGAAACAACTTTACAAGGTGCCATTTGAGAGAAACGTTGACAGAGTCAAGAATCTGCGACATGACTTTGTAGAGGTATGTATGCAACACTACTTCCAGTACTTCAGACATACCATATTTACTCATCTGTATATCCTTCTGTCTGTTACAGATAGTATTGGAGATGGATGCCCATGTACATTTATTTATGTGGATGAGGTTGGCTTCAACCTCACCAAAACCAGGCGCCGCGGAGGAAATGTAATAGGACAGAGGGCAATTACCAATGTCCCTGGACAGCGTGGGGGTAATATAACTATGTGTGCTGCCATCACTCAAAACGGGGTCCTCCATCACAATGCCACATTGGGTCATATGATCACTTTTCTGGATGCAATTTTTCACAATGCTTGTCCCTGATCCAGGTCAGGAGCCTGCTAGATTTGTGGTTATATGGGACAATGTTAGTTTTCACCGGGCTGTTCTGGTCCAAAACTGGTTTGCCACCCCATCCACAATTTGTAGTTTTGTACCTACCCCCATATTCACCTTTTCTAAATCCCATAGAGGAATTATTCTCAGCCTGGCGCTGGAAAGTGTATGATCGCCAACCCTATGACCGCATGCCGCTTCTCCAGGCAATGGATGACGCATGTGGGGACATAGAGGTTGCCTCTGTCCAAGGTTGGATACGCCATGCTAGGAGATACTTCCCTCGATGTTTGGCAAGAGAAAACTTATCTTGTGATGTGG
>NW_028165039.1:42500-50000 GCF_964263955.1 Coregonus lavaretus
GTGTGTGTGTGTGGGGTGGAGTGTGTGTGTGTGTGTGTGGGGTGGAGTGTGTGTGTGTGTGTGTGGTGGAGTGTGTGCAGTGTGATGGACTGGCTGGTTTAAATGTGTATGATGTGAGAATGTATGTGTATGTGATCCTGGATGGACAATAAAGTTATATTCTATTCTATTCTGTTCTATTCTTTTCTATTCTGTTCTATTCTATTCTAGATGTATATTGTTGTTTTAATAATTAATGTGTATGTTATTGTTTTAATGAATCATATGTTTTGTAATACAAATCCCATGTGATGCAATACTTTGATCAGCATTCCAGAAAAGGTTCTAGATGACTAAATACCTCACGGTACTGTTCTAGATGACTAAATACCTCACGGTACTGTTCTAGATGACTAAATACCTCACAGTACTGTTCTAGATGACTAAATACCTCACGGTACTGTTCTAGATGACTAAATACCTCACGGTACTGTTCTAGATGACTAAATACCTCACAGTACTGTTCTAGATGACTAAATACCTCACGGTACTGTTCTAGATGACTAAATACCTCACGGGGCTGTTCTAGATGACGTAGAACAAAAATATAAATGCAACATGCAACAATTTCAACGATTTCATTGAGTTACAGTTCATATAAGGAAATCAATCAATTAAAATACATTCATTAGGCCCTAATCTATGGATGTCACATGACTGGGCAGGCACGCAGCCATTGGGAGCCAGGCCCAGCCAATCAGAATGAGTTTTTCCTCACAAAAGGGCTTTATTACAGACAGAAATAATCCTCAGTTTCATCAGCTGTCCAGGTGGCTGGTCTCGGACGATCCCGCAGGTGAAGAAGCTGGATGTGGAGGTCCTGGGCTGGCGTGGTTACACATGGTCTGCGGTTGTGAGGCCGGTTGGACGTACTGCCACATTTTACATTTACATTTACGTCATTTAGCAGACGCTCTTATCCAGAGCGACTTACAAATAGGTGCATTCACCTTATAGCCAGTGGGATAACCACTTTCCATTTCTTTATTTTATTAATTCTTTAGTGATTGTACTTTTTTTTTTTTTTTTGTATTTGTTATTATTATATATATATTTTTTTTTTCTGTATATAAATGCAACATGCAACAATTTCAAAGATTTTACTGAGTTACAGTTCATATAAGGAAAGCAGTCAATTGAAATAAATTCATTAGGCACTAAGCTATGGATTTCACATCCCTAATCTATGGATTTCACATGACTGGGAATACAGAAATGCATCTGTTGTTCACAGATACCTTTAAGAAAAATTTAGGGGTGTGGATCAGAAAACCAATCAGTATCCAAAACATGCTCAGTGGGTGACATGTTTGATGAGTATCTAGGCCATGGATGAACTGGGGACAATTTCAGCTTCCAGGAATTGTGCACAGATCCTTGCGACATGTGGCCGTGCATTATCATGCTGAAACATGAGGTGATGGCGGAGGTTGAATGGCACAACAATGGGCCTCAGGATCTCGTCATGGAATCTCTGTGCATTCAAATTGGCATCGATAAAATGCAATTGTGTTCGTTGTCCGTAGCTTATGCCTGGCCATACCATAACCTCACCGCCACCATGGGGCATGTTGTTCACAACGCTGACATCAGCAAACCGCTCGCCCACACGACGCCATACACGTGGTCGGCAGTTGTGAGGCTGGTTGGACGTACTGCAAAATTCTCTGAAACGACGTTGTAGGTGGCTTATGGTAGAGAAATTACCATTCAATTTTCTGGCAACAGCTCTGGTGGACATTCCTGCAGTCAGCATGCCAATTGCACATTCCCTCAAAACTTGAGATATCTGTGGCATTGTGTTGTGTGACAAAACTGCACATTTAAAAAAATGTGTGCACAACATTTGAGAGAATTAAGCTTTATGAAACATGGGACCAACAATTTACATCTTGTGTTTATATTTCTGTTCAGTGTATATACAGTAGAATAGCAAGATACTACTAACACCTCAAATAAATATTACAGTTCTACAAAGGGAATACTTGCATATGGTTTCTTTGGGTGGAGTAGTGAGGTGTTCAGAGTCACTTTGATACAAGATGAGATTCTTGTTCCGGGACCTTTCACATCTCCTCTTGAGAGTCATCAACTTCTTTGTATCCAAGCAGTATTGTCTGTGAGAGAAAGACACATGCTATTATACATTCATGGGCAATCGTTGTGTACTGTCTGTATTCCTACTGTAGCAGCATGGGGTAGAATATGAGACATCTCTCAGACACACGTTAGCTAGCTAGCTACAACACACAGGTCTAGTTACTCAGGCTAATATGAGACATCTCTCAGACACACGTTAGCTAGCTAGCTACAACACACAGGTCTAGTTACTCAGACTAATATGAGTCATCAAGCCAAAGTCATTCCTTTACTCTCCGCCATCATCATCAAAACATTTCTCCAGTTTTAGGAATCATCATTGTAGCTAATTATTTTGTAGTCTCAGATAGACGGTGCACGGTAACATAGCTCCTGTGAACCTGTAAACTAGTACCGCCCCCATTTAAAAAAGCCTGCCTTTGAGAGAGGGAACAAGGAAGTACGGTTCCCGTCAGGCTGTAGTCTTTACAACGGCAGGGAAAATGTGTCAACCTAGATATCCTGCAATGTCCTGGCAGATAGGAACGTCATTGAGACAAGTCCAATGGATGTATTGAACAAGGACAACCATATCTACTCACTGCTAGTGGGATTGTGCAATCGGTGAAACACAAAGGCCACAATAAGTGTCTAACGGTGAAGTTTCCCTTTCATTCTGTATAACACCTCTAGCCACCATTAGAGGGGGTGGGTTAAATGCAGAAGACACATTTCATTTGAATGCATTCAGTTGTACAACTGACTAGGCATCCCCGTTTCCCTTACCCTTGCTAAGACTGGCAGACAGGCAGACAGATAGACAGACAGACAGACAGACAGACAGACAGACAGACAGACAGACAGACAGACAGACAGACAGACAGACAGACAGGCAGGCAGACAGACAGACAGACAGACAGACAGACAGGCAGACAGACAGACAGACAGACAGACAGACAGACTGACAGCAGCAGACAAACAGACAGACAGACAGACAGACAGACAGACAGACAGACAGACGGACAGGCGGACAGACAGGCAGGCAGGCAGGCAGACAGACAGACAGACAGGCAGGCAGGCAGACAGACAGACAGACAGACAGACAGACAGACGGACAGACAGACAGACAGACAGCCAGCCAGCCAGCCAGCCAGCCAGGCAGACAGTCAGTCAGCCAGCCTGCAGTCAGCCAGCCGGCCAGTCAGTCAGCCAGTCAGCCAGTCAGCCAGTCAGTCAGCCAGCCAGTCAGCCAGTCAGCCAGCCAGTCAGTCAGCCAGTCAGCCAGTCAGCCAGCCAGCCAGTCAGCCAGTCAGCCAGTCAGCCAGCCAGCCAGCCAGCCAGTCAGCCAGCCAGCCAGCCAGCCAGTCAGCTGTGGATGCCGGGGCTAGTTTAGGCCTGGTGGAGGCAGACCTGTGAGAGCATTTCAGCATGGTATAGATAAATGCATGTGGAAACACATTCACTAAACTTGAATATGTAAAATGGTCCTGTTTCTGGTTGTAGTAACTAAACTGGTGTTTAAATGCATGTTTGGCCTCACTGCAGGTAAAACAATAGGTAACCCCCTGATAAACGACTGGGAATCACTGAGGTAAACAAATACTAACCACACGTTAGGCCAAGGGGACTGCATGGAGAGCAAACTAACCTGACAGTTGCAGTCTGGGAAGTCTTGAAGTCTTGGAGTCTAAATGGCCTCCTATGTAGCTCTTCCCTATGAATGTAATCTCTGACCAAAGCCTCAAGGCCTCCTGACCCTGTTGGTGAATGGTGGGAAGAACCATGTTATAGAGACTGGACCACATCACTGCATTCCTGGTTAACCACAGAACAACCACAGAACAACACAAAATCATATTTATGGTGTGTGGTTCAAACACCACACAGGAACCCCACCACAGCTAACATATGGCAGGACACACACAAACAAACACATAGAACACACACATAATTTCTCTCTCTCTCTCTCTCTCTCTCCTCTCTCTCCTCTCTCTCTCTCTCTCTCTCTCTCTCACTCTCTCTCTCTCTCTAGTCTCTCTCTCTCTCTCTCTCTCTCTCTCTCTCTCTAGTCTCTCTCTCTCTCTCTCTCTCTCTAGTCGCTCTCTCTCTCTCTCTCTCTCTCTCTAGTCTCTATCTCTCTCTCTCTCTAAACCTCTCTCTCTCTCTCTCTCTCTCTCTCTCTCTCTCCCTCTCTCTCTCTCTCTCTCTCTAACCTCTCTCCCTCTAGTCTCTCTCTCTCTCTAGTCTCTCTCTCGCTCTAGTCACTCTCTCTCTCTCTCTCTCCTCTCCTCTCTCTCTCTCCTCTCTCTCTCTCTCTCTCTCTCTCTCTCTCTCTCTCTCTCTCTCTCTTCTCTCTCTCTCTCTCTCTCTCTCTCTCTCTCTCTCTCTCTCTCTCTCTCTAGTCCCTCAAATCAATTCTATTCAAAGGGCTTTATTGTCATGGGAAACATATGTTTACGTTGCCAAAGCAAGTGAAATAGATAATAAACAAAAGTGAACAGCAAACATTACACAAAAGTTGCAAAATAATAAAGACATTATGTCTGTATAGAGTGCTGTAACAATGTGCAAATAGTTAAGTACAAAAGGGTTTCTCACTGGGTCTGTACATATTCAAAGCTTTCCTTAAGTTTGGGTCAGTCACAGTGGTCAGGTATTCTGCCACTGTGTACTCTCTGTTTAGGACCAAATAGCATTCTAGTGTACTCTGTTTTTTTTGTTAATTCTTTCCAATGTGTCAAGTAATTATTTAATTTTTTCTCATGATTCGGTTGGGTCTAATTGAGTTGCTGTCCTGGGGCTCTGTGGGGTCTGTTTGTGTTTGTGAACAGAGCCCCAGGACCAGCTTACTCAGGGGACTCTTCTCCAGGTTCATCTCTCTGTAGGTGATGGCTTTGTTGTGGAAGGTTTGGGAATCGCTTCATTTTAAAGAGGTTGTAGAATTTAACGGCTCTTTTCTGGATTTTGATCATTAGCGGGTATCGGCCTAATTCTGCTCTCTGATGGCTTTGTTATCAATTGAATTCAATTCAAGGGGATTTATTGGCATTTGAAACCATATGTTTACGTTGCCAAAGCCAGTGAAATGGATAAACAAAAGTGAAATAAACAATAAAATGTGAACAGTAAATATTACACCACACACACACACACAGGCACAACGCACACACACACACACACACACACACACACACACACCACACACACACACACACACACACACACACACACACACACACACACACACACACACACACACACACACACACACACACACACACAGACACACACACAGACACACACACAACACACACACATCACACACACAGACACAGACACACACAGACACACACACACACACACAGACACACACACACACACACACACACACACACACACACATACACACACACAGACACACACACACACACACACACACACACACAACAGACACACACAGACACACACACACACACACACACACACACACACACACACACACACAACACACACAGAGGGAGTCAGTCAGTAAAAGCCAGTGAAATGGATACATCAAAAGTGAAATAAACAATAAAAGTCGTACTTGTCAGGTAGGGAGCAAGTGGTGGAGGTTAATGGTTCACTGTCTCAGCTAAATCAATCAGCTGTGACACTGAGGATAGATGCAGACGTCCTGTGTGTGTTTGTCTGTGTGTGTTTGTCTGTGTGTGAGTGTGTGTGTGTGTGTGTGTGTGTGTGTGTGTGTGTGTGGTGAACCTCTGCTCCCAGCTGGTTGTGTTTAGGGTGGTTATAATGCAGCAAGGTTGTGTGAGTGATTCCTGTTTCTTAGAGATTCTGCTGAGCGAATTGCCCGTTGTATTACGCATGTCGTTAATCTCTCTCTTGAATAAGGACACGAAACAAGCTAAAGTTATACCTCTGTATAAGAAGGGGATAAAGTCTGACCCTGGGAATTATAGGCCTGCATCTATCCTCAGTGTCACATCCAAGATCCTGGAGAGATTTGTTCATGAATATGTCAACTAACAGAGCCTGATGATTTTCAGTATAACATCCAAGATCCTGGAGAGATTTGTTCATGAATGTGTCAACTAACAGAGCCTAATGATTTTCAGTCAGAGAAACAGACTCAACAGATCCCATGTCTACTTTACTTGATGAGGGAAAACTTCATGGAATGGTTCTGCTGGAGCTACAGAATATATAAACCATTGTCTCCTAATCTCCAAACAAGAGGCGCTGGGGTTAAGCAGTATCCCTCGAGGCTGGGTAAAGTCGTACTTGTCAGGTAGGGAGCAAGTGGTGGAGGTAATGGTTCACTGTCTCAGGCTAAATCAATCAGCTGTGGCGTTCCTCAGGGGAGCGTGCTTGGACCACTACTGTTTTTTATTGTACATAAACGATAGGAAAGATTTTGTGTTCTGTATTTTCCTTTACGACCACTTCTGGTGTCTCATAAAAGCAAAACCATGTTAGACAGCATACTTAGCACAGAGCTGACTAATATTAGCACATGGCTAGGAGATGGCCAGAAGTGCCAGGGGTTAATGCTGGACCAAGTTTTTGTCTAGAAAGTGCAAGCTGCTTGATAAGGACTCCATGAGAGTTCTAACCACTGCCCTCATTTAATGCCATTTTGACTACGCTAGTATTGAAGGTGAGTAGGCAGGAGCTGCTTTCAGGAACTCAACTGGCTGCCTGTTGAGGCTAAGGTGTCCCAGATTAGACTGGGTTTGGTTTACAACATTATTTTTGGTTCTGCAACCCAGATAATAATATAATAATATAATATAATATAATATAATATGCCATTTAGCAGACGCTTTTATCCAAAGCGACTTACAGTCGTGCGTGCATACATTTTTGTGGTCCCGGGGATCGAACCCACCACCTTAGCGTTACAAGCGCCGTGCTCTACCAGCTGAGCTACAGAGGACCACCAGATATCTGACTGTTTACTTTCCCCATGTTAGGGATGCACACAACCACAGCATCAGATCAGGTTCAGGAGGAATGCTGGGAAAGGTACTTTGTTGTATAGAGGAGCCTCAGAGTGGAATTAGCTTCCTCTGCTTTTCTGGGCAGCTTTAAAAGAACGTTAAAAACTGTCTGATGTCTTGTGTGCCCATATGAATATCCTCTCTGATGTAACTGCAATAATGAAATAGAGGCTTTCTTCTTTTTGACGTCCTTCAATACTGTGTCCTACCGTGTTGCCCATCTTGCCTCGCCATCTTGTCACAAGACCACAATGGAAAGAAGTCCCAGACTGTATTGTGTGTTTTCCTCCATGATTCTACTCATGTATATGTATTTCTTCTTAAAGTTTTATGTGTGCTTGTTTTAAAATGGTCAAATTAATAAACTAAACTAAAAAAGGGC
>NW_028165038.1:0-26526 GCF_964263955.1 Coregonus lavaretus
GAGAGAGAGAGAGAGGGGGAGAGAGAGAGAGAGAGGGAGAGAGAGAGGGTGAGGGAGGGGAGAGAGGAGGGTGAGGGAGAGACAGGAAGGGAAAGGGAGGGGAGAGAGGGGGAGGGAGGGAGAGAGGGGAGGGAGGGAGAGAGGGGGTGAGGGAGGGAGAGAGGGGGTGAGGGAGGGAGGAGAGGGAGAGAGAGGGGGAGAGAGGGGGGAGGGATGGAGAGAGAGGGTGAGGGAGGGAGAGAGGGGGGTGAGGGAGGGAGAGAGAGGGTGAGGGAGGGGGAGAGAGGGTGAGGGAGGGAGAGAGAGGGTGAGGGAGAGACAGAAAGGGAAAAGGGAGGGGGAGAGAGGGTGAGGGAGGGAGAGGGTGAGGGTGAGGGAGGAGAGAGAGGTGAGGGAGGGAGGGTGAGGGAAAGAGGGAGGATGAGGGAAAGAGGGAGGGTGAGGGAGAGAGAGAGAGAGAGGGTGAGGGAGGGAGAGAGAGAGGGAGGGAGAGAGAGAGAGAGGGAGGGAGGGAGAGAGAGAGGGAGGGAGGAGGGAGAGAGAGAGGAGGGAGGGAGAGGGAGAGGGAGGGAGGGAGAGAGAGAGAGAGGGAGGGAGGGAGGGAGAGAGAGAGGGAGGGAGGGAGAGAGAGAGGGAGGGAGAGAGAGAGGGAGGGAGGGAGAGAGGGAGGGAGGGAGGGGAGAGAGAGAGGGAGGGAGGGAGAGAGAGGGAGGGAGGGAGAGAGAGAGGGAGGGAGGGAGGAGAGAGAGGGAGGAGGGAGGAGAGAGAGAGGGAGGGAGGGAGGAGAGAGGGAGGTGGGGAGAGAGTGAGGGAGGGAGGGAGGGAGGGAGGGAGGAGGGAGGGAGGAGAGAGGAGAGGAGAGGAGGGAGGAGAGGTGAGAGAGTGGAGGGAGGAAGAGAGAGAGGGAGGGAGGGGGAGAGAGAGAGGGAGGGAGGGAGAGAGAGAGGAGGGAGGGAGAGAGGAGAGGGAGGGAGGTGAGAGAGTGGGAGGGAGGGAGGGAGGAGGGAGGGAGGGAGGGAGAGAGAGGGGAGGGAGGGAGGGGAGAGAGAGGAGGGAGGGAGAGGAGAGGAGGGAGGGAGGGAGTGAGAGGAGGGAGGGAGAGAGAGTGGGAGGGAGGTGAGAGAGAGGAGAGAGAGAGAGAGGGAGGGAGAGAGAGAGTGGTGAGGGGAGGGGAGAGAGGCATTAAACACACATTGAAAAGGACTTGCAGCAGACTAATCAGTACTGCTGTTATTCACAAGATCAAGGTCAGGGTCTACAGGACAGAGATAGAAAGAGAGATACCGAGACAGACGGACAGTCTTACCTGGGTCTGGTGCTTTAGTGGCTCCAGAGGAACAGAGGTTCTGGTTGGGACAACCCTGACACGCTGACGTCTTCCCTGCCTGCTCACTGGCCGTACCGGGGCAGTCTGACAACCAATACAACCAATCAGTCAATACACCAATCAATATATCACATGGACCAAGCAATCAGATAATCTCACAAAATGAATATTTAGAAAATGCTTGCTTCTTTGTCCATTAATCTGCATGTGACTGGGTGAGTTAAAACAGAGATCCCTTGATCAAAGATCCTATAGTTTATTGGACAGGTCATGTTATACAGCCTATCCTACTGTAGCCAGCAGATCCGACCCCCACCACCTGCCCTATGGTCAGATAGGCTTCCTGTGTAGATTAAGACACCATGGAGCCTGTGTGAGGTATGGTTCGAAAAAAAATAACTAAATCCTGGGATGGGAAATGCGTTGTAATCCGAATTGTCCCATTATCCCCAACTATTACACGGAGAAGATTGAAGGACTGCTACTTTTTACGTAAACTGCCAGAGTTTTTGACAGATCAACTTAAGACATGATGGACTTCTTCTGTTAGTTAGCAGAAGCCGCATCAGCCATTATGGAGTGGCGCATAGCGTTGAAAAACAAAATGAGCTGATTGGCTGACACTGCCATTCCAAAATGGCTGCTGTGGCTTCTGCTAACTAACAGAAGTCCATCATGTCTAAGTTGATCTGTCAAACCTCTGGTTTGGAAACTCGCAAACACTTTTCACCGCACTTCGACACAGAAGTGACTTGTTCCGTAGCAGGTTAGGGATAACTAACGTAGTAGGTTAGGAGACCGAGGTTAAGGTTAGGAAAGGGGTTAGGGTTAGCTAAAATGCTCTCCTAACCTGTTACGAGAATCACATTGTATCGAAATGCCATGAAAAGACAGTGTCCCCCCACCTTGTGTTATGACAGGTAGCTAGCTACGCTAACTTCCAGACAAGCTACTCTTCTTAACGACGACAACAAACCTGACATTCACGAACATCTAAACAGTAGCATTATAAGAGGCTAAACCATATAATAATTACGTGGTGTCTGGAAGCTGTCGTGTTAACTTAATGAACTTTAAACAAACTCACGCTGTGGCGCATCACTTGGAACGTCTGCCATGTTTGCTGTGGTTATTCTTCTTCTTCTTCAGTGGAGTCGGCATCCAACGTTATGGTGCATTACCGCCACCTACCGTACTGGAGTGTGGGCCAGAGACAGGGAGAAACTAAATCCTACCTGTCAGTGGGTTTATCGGCGGTCGGCATCCAACGTTATGGTGCATTACCGCCACCTACCGTACTGGAGTGTGGGCCAGAGACAGGGAGAAACTAAATCCTACCTGTCAGTGGGTTTATCGGCGGTCGGCATCCAACGTTATGGTGCATTACCGCCACCTACCGTACTGGAGTGTGGGCCAGAGACAGGGAGAAACTAAATCCTACCTGTCAGTGGGTTTATCGGCGGTCGGCATCCAACGTTATGGTGCATTACCGCCACCTACCGTACTGGAGTGTGGGCCAGAGACAGGGAGAAACTAAATCCTACCTGTCAGTGGGGGTTATCGGCGGTCGGCATCCAACGTTATGGTGCATTACCGCCACCTACCGTACTGGAGTGTGGGCCAGAGACAGGGAGAAACTAAATCCTACCAGGGGCGGTGTGTTCAATAGGGCGATATGGGCGACGCACTGCCAAACGGGAAAAGGAAGGGATTTTTTTTCTAATCAATTATATCACGGCAACAGTAGTTATCATATCAGTGTTCTAATCTGATCTGACTGCCACTAAATGTCAAATCAGGCTAAAGTCGTGCTTCAAATGGCCCCGCCCGTTTTTGGGGCGATTTCAGTCAAGTTGAAAATCGCCCAGAAGTCTGTCATAGACTCTGATGTAAAATCTATTTTTTTCAAATTTCAAAGCTTTCAATACAATCTCTATGTGTTTCTGAGGGCTTGCACTTACGCGCTTTCGTCATACGTGACGTAACCATGAACGTAACTAAGAAAATAGCGGCTAGCAGCGTCTCTGTTGCGACCTGCAGTGTGGCGTTATCTTATGTTTTTAATTTGTACACTTAGTGGCGTTATTTTATGTTTTTAATTTGTACACTTAGTTTACAAACATTCTGCCAACCATGGATTTCCAGTGGTGGGTTTTGGACTGATCTTGTTGATCGTGTACATACCCGCTACGAACGGACTAAATAATGAAAACGCTGCTGGCAGCGGAATCCAATACAGCTGGGAGACTTGGCTGGATGACAGAGTCCCGGACAGAGAAGTGGAGCCGGCCGGCTTCACCCTGGTCAGAGCGGACCGCGATCTGACAGTCACAGGGAAAATCGATCCTGGTAAGAGAGCGACTCTGTACCCCCGACATTGAACTGCTTTCTGTGTCACTGCGACCTTACTATCTGCCCCGTGAGTTCCCCCAATTGTTTGTTACCGTTGTGTACTGTTGATAATCACAAGTTTACTGGAGAACTGAGACCAAGTAGAGACTTTGGACAGGGTGGATATGGTATAATAAAGGCAGTTTATTCAGAGGTAAAGATATCTGGAATCGCGTGCACGGACTCGTTCGTCAAACTCTTAGGGAGCTATCTGAAGAGAGCCCCGAAAACATTGTGTGCAGACATTTTATACAATAAATGATGTAGGTTGAATCTAGTAGTTCTGATCTTCTGATTGGTCCTGATGAGTTGGGCGAGGTCCCCTCCACTGTTGCATTGGCTCTGAGTCGGGTTCTCTGTCTTCAAATGTTCAGCCTAAAGAGAGGGGATTTTTGTGTGTGTGTGTGTGTGTGTTTAACAGTGATGATGTGTGTGTGTGTGTGTGTTATCAGTGATGATGTGTGTGTGTGTGTGTGTGTGTGTGTGTGTGTCCTCAGAGCAAGAACTCGTTAGTTGGAAGAACTGAGAGACCTATGGCGTGGGTGTTGTCCTTGGCCACCTGCTGACAAGGCTGACAAGATAGGACTCTTTTGTCCATTGTTATAGGATAGGAACAGCATTGATTGAAAACAAACGCCCAACACAAAATGGGTCATGCACAAGATTTTAGTCAGACCAAGCTATAACATTATATATTTACTACGACAGTACATTCAACCAAAAGCTAATATAACAAAGGCATCAGAGATTATTTATAATCTGTCACAGAAACTGGAATCCATCTCCCCAGATCAGTCAATAAATGCTTCTGGTATTGACTTATATGCTGCCCCTGTCTTCATGTTGTTGCTGGACATATCTTTTTTAAAATGTGTGTAGGTCACCTAAATCATCAGAAAAATTGCCCCTCCTGAGAATTTTTTCAGGAGCCGCCACTGAATCCTACCTGTCAGTGGGTTTATCGGCGGTCGGCATCCAACGTTATGGTGCATTACCGCCACCTACCGTACTGGAGTGTGGGCCAGAGACAGGGAGAAACTAAATCCTACCTGTCAGTGGGTTTATCGGCGGTCGGCATCCAACGTTATGGTGCATTACCGCCACCTACCGTACTGGAGTGTGGGCCAGAGACAGGGAGAAACTAAATCCTACCTGCCAGCCCCGTTGCTCTTAAAAAAAGATAACAAAATATTTGAGACTATATCTAATGACGTTCTACTCAATATACTCTTTAAACTAATTTTCTGGAGCCCCTTCTCCCTCATACTAGATATCATCCTCTCTCTTTCCCTATGATACTGCCCACACTGTAGCAATACATGCTCCACGGTCTCTGTTTCCTGACAATAATCACACTTTCCTGTAGGATGCTTTCCTATCACATTTAATGTCTTATTCAACTGGCTGTGTCCCACCCTTAATCTTGTAAAAAATTGCCTCCTCTCTTCTGTCCCTTCCTGCCGTCCTCCCCAACTTTCCTCTGTACTTTAAATGATATTTTTGTCACACTGTTTTAATCTGACCAGGCTCTCCAAAAGTCTCCTGTAAGCATGTGCATGTTCATCCAAAATATATTTCCAGCATCCTCAAAATGGCTTGACATTGATATCCAACCTGGTCTCAGAGATGTACTTTTACTATGTTACGTCTAGTCTATGAGACCAGGCTGTGACTGGCAAGTGCACCAGTCCAGTGTCACTTTGAATATGCCTGCAAATCATAGTTCACCAGCAAACATCTAAAGAATAAGCTACAGACCAGCCAAAACAAGCTTTTAAGAATTGTTCCTTAAACCTTTTTTTTTTCACCTTTATTTAACCAGGTAAGCCAGTTGAAAACAAGTTCTCATTTACAACTGCGACCTGGCCAAGATAAAGCAAAGCAGTGCGATTTAAAAACAACAACACAGAGTTACATATGGGGTAAAAAAAAAAAAACATAAAGTCAAAAAAATACAACAGAAAATATATATATACAGTGTGTGCAAATGTAGCAAGTTTTATGCAGCTAGGCTGGCTATCTGTGTGTGGGGGGGGGGGGGGGGGGGGGGGGGGAATAGTAGTATTAATTCAACTTGGTCTGGTCCACAGAATGATCACAGAATCAGCCCCCAGGTACCTAACCAACTATTATTTCATTGGTTAGAGATTGTCCTCCAGTATAACACCAGAGCCAGAGGCTTGGTTGCCCCAACATGGTTTAAATTAATCTAGGATTAGAGCTCATCTAGGTTTTGTAAATCTAGGTTTATAATTAAACGGAGATGCGTTGCACCACTTCATTTAAAAATCTGGATCAAGTAAACCTATGATTAACGATTTTTGAACTATGATTAGTGACATGTTACGCCAATATATGAGGTATTTGGTGAGTTGAAACGAAGTAGCTAGCCTACTGGACAAATGAGGCCACAAAGTTGCTGGTCCTTGATAAAAATAATAACAGTGTAATGTGCTATCTGGGTTATATCCAGAATGGTGCCTCTGCTATCTGGGTTATATCCAGAATGGTGCCTCTGCTATCTGGGTGATATCCAGAATGGTGCCTCTGCTATCTGGGTGATATCCAGAATGGTGCCTCTGCTATCTGGGTGATATCCAGAATGGTGCCTCTGCTATCTGGGTTATATGCAGAATGGTGCCTCTGCTATCTGGGTTATATCCAGAATGGTGCCTCTGCTATCTGGGTTATATCCAGAATGGTGCCTCTGCTATCTGGGTGATATCCAGAATGGTGCCTCTGCTATCTGGGTTATATCCAGAATGGTGCCTCTGATATCTGGGTGATATCCAGAATGGTGCCTCTGCTATCTGGGTGATATCCAGAATGGTGCCTCTGCTATCTGGGTTATATCCAGAATGGTGCCTCTGCTATCTGGGTGATATCCAGAATGGTGCCTCTGCTATCTGGGTGATATCCAGAATGGTGCCTCTGCTATCTGGGTGATATCCAGAATGGTGCCTCTGCTATCTGGGTTATATGCAGAATGGTGCCTCTGCTATCTGGGTTATATCCAGAATGGTGCCTCTGCTATCTGGGTTATATCCAGAATGGTGCCTCTGCTATCTGGGTTATATCCAGAGTGCTACCCTGTTGTCACTACTAGGAGAGGAACTAGACCTTGGAGATGCTACCCTATTGTCACTACTAGGAGAGGAACTAGACATTGGAGATGCTACCCTGTTGTCACTACTAGGAGAGGAACTAGACCTTGGAGATACTACCCTGTTGTCACTACTAGGAGAGGAACTAGACCTTGGAGATGCTACCCTGTTGTCACTACTAGGAGAGGAACTAGACCTTGGAGATGCTACCCTGTTGTCACTACTAGGAGAGGAACTAGACCTTGGAGATGCTACCCTGTTGTCATTACTAGGAGAGGACCTAGACCTTGGAGATGCTACCCTGTTGTCACTACTAGGAGAGAGACCTTGGAGATGCTACCCTGTTGTCACTACTAGGAGAGGAACTAGACCTTGGAGATGCTACCCTGTTGTCACTACTAGGAGAGGAACTAGACCTAGGAGCTGCTACCCTGTTGTCACTACTAGGAGAGAGACCTTGGAGATGCTACCCTGTTGTCACTACTAGGAGAGAGACCTTGGAGATGCTACCCTGTTGTCACTACTAGGAGAGGAACTAGACCTTGGAGATGCTACCCTGTTGTCACTACTAGGAGAGGCACTAGACCTTGGAGATGCTACCCTGTTGTCACTACTAGGAGAGGAACTAGACCTTAGAGATGCTACCCTGTTGTCACTACTAGGAGAGGAACTAGACCTTGGAGATGCTACCCTGTTGTCATTACTAGGAGAGGAACTAGACCTTGGAGATGCTACCCTGTTGTCATTACTAGGAGAGGAACTAGACCTTGGAGATGCTACCCTGTTGTCACTACTAGGAGAGAGACCTTGGAGCTGCTACCCTGTTGTCACTACTAGGAGAGGAACTAGACCTTGGAGATGCTACCCTGTTGTCACTACTAGGAGAGGAACTAGACCTTGGAGCTGCTACCCTGTTGTCACTACTAGGAGAGGCACTAGACCTTGGAGATGCTACCCTGTTGTCACTACTAGGAGAGGAACTAGACCTTGGAGATGCTACCCTGTTGTCACAACTAGGAGAGGGACTAGACATTGGAGATGCTACCCTGTTGTCACTACTAGGAGAGGAACTAGACCTTGGAGCTGCTACCCTGTTGTCACTACTAGGAGAGGAACTAGACCTTGGAGATGCTACCCTGTTGTCACTACTAGGAGAGAGACCTTGGAGATGCTACCCTGTTGTCACTACTAGGAGAGGGACTAGACCTTGGAGCTGCTACCCTGTTGTCACTACTAGGAGAGGAACTAGACATTGGAGATGCTACCCTGTTGTCACTACTAGGAGAGGACCTAGACCTTGGAGATGCTACCCTGTTGTCACTACTAGGAGAGGGACTAGACCTTGGAGATGCTACCCTGTTGTCACTACTAGGAGAGGAACTAGACATTGGAGATGCTACCCTGTTGTCACTACTAGGAGAGGCACTAGACCTTGGAGATGCTACCCTGTTGTCACTACTAGGAGAGGAACTAGACCTTGGAGATGCTACCCTGTTGTCACTACTAGGAGAGGAACTAGACCTTGGAGATGCTACCCTGTTGTCACTACTAGGAGAGGAACTAGACCTTAGAGATGCTACCCTGTTGTCACTACTAGGAGAGGAACTAGACCTTGGAGATGCTACCCTGTTGTCACTACTAGGAGAGGAACTAGACCTTGGAGATGCTACCCTGTTGTCATTACTAGGAGAGGAACTAGACCTTGGAGATGCTACCCTGTTGTCACTACTAGGAGAGAGACCTTGGAGCTGCTACCCTGTTGTCACTACTAGGAGAGGAACTAGACCTTGGAGATGCTACCCTGTTGTCACTACTAGGAGAGGGACTAGACCTTGGAGATGCTACCCTGTTGTCACTACTAGGAGAGGAACTAGACCTTGGAGATGCTACCCTGTTGTCACTACTAGGAGAGGAACTAGACCTTGGAGATACTACCCTGTTGTCACTACTAGGAGAGGAACTAGACCTTGGAGATGCTACCCTGTTGTCACTACTAGGAGAGGAACTAGACCTTGGAGATGCTACCCTGTTGTCACTACTAGGAGAGGAACTAGACCTTGGAGATGCTACCCTGTTGTCATTACTAGGAGAGGACCTAGACCTTGGAGATGCTACCCTGTTGTCACTACTAGGAGAGAGACCTTGGAGATGCTACCCTGTTGTCACTACTAGGAGAGGAACTAGACCTTGGAGATGCTACCCTGTTGTCACTACTAGGAGAGGAACTAGACCTTGGAGATGCTACCCTGTTGTCACTACTAGGAGAGGAACTAGACCTTGGAGATGCTACCCTGTTGTCACTACTAGGAGAGGAACTAGACCTCGGAGATGCTACCCTGTTGTCACTACTAGGAGAGGAACTAGACCTTGGAGATGCTACCCTGTTGTCACTACTAGGAGAGAGACCTTGGAGATGCTACCCTGTTGTCACTACTAGGAGAGGAACTAGACCTTGGAGATGCTACCCTGTTGTCACTACTAGGAGAGATACCTTGGAGATGCTACCCTGTTGTCACTACTAGGAGAGGCACTAGACCTTGGAGATGCTACCCTGTTGTCACTACTAGGAGAGGAACTAGACCTTGGAGATGCTACCCTGTTGTCACTACTAGGAGAGGGACTAGACATTGGAGATGCTACCCTGTTGTCACTACTAGGAGAGGAACTAGACCTTGGAGCTGCTACCCTGTTGTCACTACTAGGAGAGGAACTAGACCTTGGAGATGCTACCCTGTTGTCACTACTAGGAGAGAGACCTTGGAGATGCTACCCTGTTGTCACTACTAGGAGAGGGACTAGACCTTGGAGCTGCTACCCTGTTGTCACTACTAGGAGAGGAACTAGACATTGGAGATGCTACCCTGTTGTCACTACTAGGAGAGGAACTAGACCTTGGAGATGCTACCCTGTTGTCACTACTAGGAGAGGGACTAGACCTTGGAGATGCTACCCTGTTGTCACTACTAGGAGAGGAACTAGACATTGGAGATGCTACCCTGTTGTCACTACTAGGAGAGGCACTAGACCTTGGAGATGCTACCCTGTTGTCACTACTAGGAGAGGAACTAGACCTTGGAGATGCTACCCTGTTGTCACTACTAGGAGAGGAACTAGACCTTGGAGATGCTACCCTGTTGTCACTACTAGGAGAGGAACTAGACCTTAGAGATGCTACCCTGTTGTCACTACTAGGAGAGGAACTAGACCTTGGAGATGCTACCCTGTTGTCACTACTAGGAGAGGAACTAGACCTTGGAGATGCTACCCTGTTGTCATTACTAGGAGAGGAACTAGACCTTGGAGATGCTACCCTGTTGTCACTACTAGGAGAGAGACCTTGGAGCTGCTACCCTGTTGTCACTACTAGGAGAGGAACTAGACCTTGGAGATGCTACCCTGTTGTCACTACTAGGAGAGGAACTAGACCTTGGAGATGCTACCCTGTTGTCACTACTAGGAGAGGAACTAGACATTGGAGATGCTACCCTGTTGTCACTACTAGGAGAGGAACTAGACCTTGGAGATGCTACCCTGTTGTCACTACTAGGAGAGGAACTAGACCTTGGAGATGCTACCCTGTTGTCACTACTAGGAGAGGGACTAGACCTTGGAGATGCTACCCTGTTGTCACTACTAGGAGAGGAACTAGACCTTGGAGATGCTACCCTGTTGTCACTACTAGGAGAGGGACTAGACCTTGGAGATGCTACCCTGTTGTCACTACTAGGAGAGAGACCTTGGAGATGCTACCCTGTTGTCACTACTAGGAGAGGAACTAGACCTTGGAGATGCTACCCTGTTTTCACTATTAGGAGAGGCACTAGACCTTGGAGATGCTACCCTGTTGTCACTACTAGGAGAGGAACTAGACTTTAGAGATGCTACCCTGTTGTCACTACTAGGAGAGGAACTAGACCTTGGAGATGCTACCCTGTTGTCACTACTAGGAGAGGAACTAGACCTTGGAGATGCTACCCTGTTGTCATTACTAGGAGATGAACTAGACCTTGGAGATGCTACCCTGTTGTCACTACTAGGAGAGAGACCTTGGAGATGCTACCCTGTTGTCACTACTAGGAGAGGAACTAGACCTTGGAGATGCTACCCTGTTGTCACTACTAGGAGAGGAACTAGACCTTTGAGATGCTACCCTGTTTTCACTACTAGGAGAGGGACTAGACCTTGGAGATGCTACCCTGTTGTCACTACTAGGAGAGGAACTAGACATTGGAGATGCTACCCTGTTGTCACTACTAGGAGAGGTACTAGACCTTGGAGATGCTACCCTGTTGTCACTACTAGGAGAGGAACTAGACCTTGGAGATGCTACCCTGTTGTCACTACTAGGAGAGGAACTAGACCTTGGAGCTGCTACCCTGTTGTCACTACTAGGAGAGAGACCTTGGAGATGCTACCCTGTTGTCACTACTAGGAGAGGAACTAGACCTTGGAGATGCTACCCTGTTGTCACTACTAGGAGAGGAACTAGACCTTTGAGATGCTACCCTGTAGTCACTACTAGGAGAGGGACTAGACCTTGGAGATGCTACCCTGTTGTCACTACTAGGAGAGGACTAGACCTTGGAGATACTACCCTGTTGTCACTACTAGGAGAGGAACTAGACCTTGGAGATGCTACCCTGTTGTCACTACTAGGAGAGGAACTAGACCTTGGAGATGCTACCCTGTTGTCACTACTAGGAGAGGAACTAGACCTTGGAGATGCTACCCTGTTGTCATTACTAGGAGAGGACCTAGACCTTGGAGATGCTACCCTGTTGTCACTACTAGGAGAGAGACCTTGGAGATGCTACCCTGTTGTCACTACTAGGAGAGAGACCTTGGAGATGCTACCCTGTTGTCACTACTAGGAGAGGAACTAGACCTTGGAGATGCTACCCTGTTGTCACTACTAGGAGAGGAACTAGACCTTGGAGATGCTACCCTGTTGTCACTACTAGGAGAGGAACTAGACCTCGGAGATGCTACCCTGTTGTCACAACTAGGAGAGGAACTAGACCTTGGAGATGCTACCCTGTTGTCACTACTAGGAGAGAGACCTTGGAGATGCTACCCTGTTGTCACTACTAGGAGAGGATCAAGACCTTGGAGATGCTACCCTGTTGTCACTACTAGGAGAGATACCTTGGAGATGCTACCCTGTTGTCACTACTAGGAGAGGCACTAGACCTTGGAGATGCTACCCTGTTGTCACTACTAGGAGAGGAACTAGACCTTGGAGATGCTACCCTGTTGTCACTACTAGGAGAGGGACTAGACATTGGAGATGCTACCCTGTTGTCACTACTAGGAGAGGAACTAGACCTTGGAGCTGCTACCCTGTTGTCACTACTAGGAGAGGAACTAGACCTTGGAGATGCTACCCTGTTGTCACTACTAGGAGAGAGACCTTGGAGATGCTACCCTGTTGTCACTACTAGGAGAGGGACTAGACCTTGGAGCTGCTACCCTGTTGTCACTACTAGGAGAGGAACTAGACATTGGAGATGCTACCCTGTTGTCACTACTAGGAGAGGAACTAGACCTTGGAGATGCTACCCTGTTGTCACTACTAGGAGAGGGACTAGACCTTGGAGATGCTACCCTGTTGTCACTACTAGGAGAGGAACTAGACATTGGAGATGCTACCCTGTTGTCACTACTAGGAGAGGCACTAGACCTTGGAGATGCTACCCTGTTGTCACTACTAGGAGAGGAACTAGACCTTGGAGATGCTACCCTGTTGTCACTACTAGGAGAGGAACTAGACCTTGGAGATGCTACCCTGTTGTCACTACTAGGAGAGGAACTAGACCTTAGAGATGCTACCCTGTTGTCACTACTAGGAGAGGAACTAGACCTTGGAGATGCTACCCTGTTGTCACTACTAGGAGAGGAACTAGACCTTGGAGATGCTACCCTGTTGTCATTACTAGGAGAGGAACTAGACCTTGGAGATGCTACCCTGTTGTCACTACTAGGAGAGAGACCTTGGAGCTGCTACCCTGTTGTCACTACTAGGAGAGGAACTAGACCTTGGAGATGCTACCCTGTTGTCACTACTAGGAGAGGAACTAGACCTTGGAGATGCTACCCTGTTGTCACTACTAGGAGAGGAACTAGACATTGGAGATGCTACCCTGTTGTCACTACTAGGAGAGGAACTAGACCTTGGAGATGCTACCCTGTTGTCACTACTAGGAGAGGAACTAGACCTTGGAGATGCTACCCTGTTGTCACTACTAGGAGAGGGACTAGACCTTGGAGATGCTACCCTGTTGTCACTACTAGGAGAGGAACTAGACCTTGGAGATGCTACCCTGTTGTCACTACTAGGAGAGGGACTAGACCTTGGAGATGCTACCCTGTTGTCACTACTAGGAGAGAGACCTTGGAGATGCTACCCTGTTGTCACTACTAGGAGAGGAACTAGACCTTGGAGATGCTACCCTGTTTTCACTATTAGGAGAGGCACTAGACCTTGGAGATGCTACCCTGTTGTCACTACTAGGAGAGGAACTAGACTTTAGAGATGCTACCCTGTTGTCACTACTAGGAGAGGAACTAGACCTTGGAGATGCTACCCTGTTGTCACTACTAGGAGAGGAACTAGACCTTGGAGATGCTACCCTGTTGTCATTACTAGGAGATGAACTAGACCTTGGAGATGCTACCCTGTTGTCACTACTAGGAGAGAGACCTTGGAGATGCTACCCTGTTGTCACTACTAGGAGAGGAACTAGACCTTGGAGATGCTACCCTGTTGTCACTACTAGGAGAGGAACTAGACCTTTGAGATGCTACCCTGTTTTCACTACTAGGAGAGGGACTAGACCTTGGAGATGCTACCCTGTTGTCACTACTAGGAGAGGAACTAGACATTGGAGATGCTACCCTGTTGTCACTACTAGGAGAGGTACTAGACCTTGGAGATGCTACCCTGTTGTCACTACTAGGAGAGGAACTAGACCTTGGAGATGCTACCCTGTTGTCACTACTAGGAGAGGAACTAGACCTTGGAGCTGCTACCCTGTTGTCACTACTAGGAGAGAGACCTTGGAGATGCTACCCTGTTGTCACTACTAGGAGAGGAACTAGACCTTGGAGATGCTACCCTGTTGTCACTACTAGGAGAGGAACTAGACCTTTGAGATGCTACCCTGTAGTCACTACTAGGAGAGGGACTAGACCTTGGAGATGCTACCCTGTTGTCACTACTAGGAGAGGACTAGACATTGGAGATGCTACCCTGTTGTCACTACTAGGAGAGGAACTAGACCTTGGAGCTGCTACCCTGTTGTCACTACTAGGAGAGGAACTAGAACTTGGAGATGCTACCCTGTTGTCACTACTAGGAGAGAGACATTGGAGATGCTACCCTGTTGTCACTACTAGGAGAGGAACTAGACCTTAGAGATGCTACCCTGTTGTCACTACTAGGAGAGGAACTAGACCTTGGAGATGCTACCCTGTTGTCACTACTAGGAGAGGAACTAGACCTTGGAGATTCTACCCTGTTGTCACTACTAGGAGAGGGACTAGACCTTGGAGATGCTACCCTGTTGTCACTACTAGGAGAGGAACTAGACCTTGGAGATGCTACCCTGTTGTCATTACTAGGAGAGGAACTAGACCTTGGAGATGCTACCCTGTTGTCACTACTAGGAGAGAGACCTTGGAGCTGCTACCCTGTTGTCACTACTAGGAGAGGAACTAGACCTTGGAGATGCTACCCTGTTGTCACTACTAGGAGAGGAACTAGACCTTGGAGATACTACCCTGTTGTCACTACTAGGAGAGGAACTAGACATTGGAGATGCTACCCTGTTGTCACTACTAGGAGAGGAACTAGACCTTGGAGATGCTACCCTGTTGTCACTACTAGGAGAGGAACTAGACCTTGGAGATGCTACCCTGTTGTCACTACTAGGAGAGGGACTAGACCTTGGAGATGCTACCCTGTTGTCACTACTAGGAGAGAGACCTTGGAGATGCTACCCTGTTGTCACTACTAGGAGAGGAACTAGACCTTGGAGATGCTACCCTGTTGTCACTACTAGGAGGGGAACTAGACCTTGGAGATGCTACCCTGTTGTCACTACTAGGAGAGGGACTAGACCTTGGAGATGCTACCCTGTTGTCACTACTAGGAGAGAGACCTTGGAGATGCTACCCTGTTGTCACTACTAGGAGAGGAACTAGACCTTGGAGATGCTACCCTGTTGTCACTACTAGGAGGGGAACTAGACCTTGGAGATGCTACCCTGTTGTCACTACTAGGAGAGGAACTAGACCTTGGAGATACTACCCTGTTGTCACTACTAGGAGAGGAACTAGACCTTGGAGATGCTACCCTGTTGTCACTACTAGGAGAGGACCTAGACCTTGGAGATGCTACCCTGTTGTCACTACTAGGAGAGAGACCTTGGAGATGCTACCCTGTTGTCACTACTAGGAGAGGAACTAGACCTTGGAGATGCTACCCTGTTGTCACTACTAGGAGAGGAACTAGACCTTGGAGATGCTACCCTGTTGTCACTACTAGGAGAGGAACTAGACCTTGGAGATGCTACCCTGTTGTCACTACTAGGAGAGGAACTAGACCTCGGAGATGCTACCCTGTTGTCACTACTAGGAGAGGAACTAGACCTTGGAGATGCTACCCTGTTGTCACTACTAGGAGAGAGACCTTGGAGATGCTACCCTGTTGTCACTACTAGGAGAGATACCTTGGAGATGCTACCCTGTTGTCACTGCTAGGAGAGAGACCTTGGAGATGCTACCCTGTTGTCACTACTAGGAGAGGAACTAGACCTTGGAGATGCTACCCTGTTGTCACTACTAGGAGAGGCACTAGACCTTGGAGATGCTACCCTGTTGTCACTACTAGGAGAGAGACCTTGGAGATGCTACCCTGTTGTCACTACTAGGAGAGGCACTAGACCTTGGAGATGCTACCCTGTTGTCACTACTAGGAGAGGACCTAGACCTTGGAGATGCTACCCTGTTGTCACTACTAGGAGAGGAACTAGACCTTGGAGATGCTACCCTGTTGTCACTACTAGGAGAGGGACTAGACCTTGGAGATGCTACCCTGTTGTCACTACTAGGAGAGGAACTAGACCTTGGAGATGCTACCCTGTTGTCACTACTAGGAGAGGAACTAGACCTTGGAGATGCTACCCTGTTGTCACTACTAGGAGAGGAACTAGACCTTAGAGATGCTACCCTGTTGTCACTACTAGGAGAGGAACTAGACCTTGGAGATGCTACCCTGTTGTCACTACTAGGAGAGGAACTAGACCTTGGAGATGCTACCCTGTTGTCACTACTAGGAGAGGAACTAGACCTTGGAGATGCTACCCTGTTGTCACTACTAGGAGAGGAACTAGACCTTGGAGATGCTACCCTGTTGTCACTACTAGGAGAGGAACTAGACCTTGGAGCTGCTACCCTGTTGTCATTACTAGGAGAGGAACTAGACCTTGGAGATGCTACCCTGTTGTCACTACTAGGAGAGAGACCTTGGAGATGCTACCCTGTTGTCACTACTAGGAGGGGAACTAGACCTTGGAGATGCTACCCTGTTGTCACTACTAGGAGAGGAACTAGACCTTGGAGATGCTACCCTGTTGTCACTACTAGGAGAGGAACTAGACCTTGGAGATGCTACCCTGTTGTCACTACTAGGAGAGGAACTAGACCTTGGAGATGCTACCCTGTTGTCACTACTAGGAGAGGAACTAGACCTTGGAGATGCTACCCTGTTGTCACTACTAGGAGAGGAACTAGACCTTGGAGATGCTACCCTGTTGTCACTACTAGGAGAGGAACTAGACCTTGGAGCTGCTACCCTGTTGTCATTACTAGGAGAGGAACTAGACCTTGGAGATGCTACCCTGTTGTCACTACTAGGAGAGGAACTAGACCTTGGAGATGCTACCCTGTTGTCACTACTAGGAGAGGAACTAGACCTTGGAGCTGCTACCCTGTTGTCATTACTAGGAGAGGAACTAGACCTTGGAGATGCTACCCTGTTGTCACTACTAGGAGAGAGACCTTGGAGATGCTACCCTGTTGTCACTACTAGGAGAGGAACTAGACCTTGGAGATGCTACCCTGTTGTCACTACTAGGAGAGGAACTAGACCTTGGAGATGCTACCCTGTTGTCACTACTAGGAGAGGAACTAGACCTTGGAGCTGCTACCCTGTTGTCATTACTAGGAGAGGAACTAGACCTTGGAGATGCTACCCTGTTGTCACTACTAGGAGAGGAACTAGACCTTGGAGATGCTACCCTGTTGTCACTACTAGGAGAGGAACTAGACCTTGGAGATGCTACCCTGTTGTCACTACTAGGAGAGGAACTAGACCTTGGAGATGCTACCCTGTTGTCACTACTAGGAGAGGAACTAGACCTTGGAGATGCTACCCTGTTGTCACTACTAGGAGAGGAACTAGACCTTGGAGCTGCTACCCTGTTGTCATTACTAGGAGAGGAACTAGACCTTGGAGATGCTACCCTGTTGTCACTACTAGGAGAGAGACCTTGGAGATGCTACCCTGTTGTCACTACTAGGAGGGGAACTAGACCTTGGAGATGCTACCCTGTCCTTGGAAAGGTCTTTAACCCAAACGTTGACAGTAAAGTATGGTTGTGTTAACCTTTCACTTCTAAAACTAGATATTCTACGTAGCCATACCAGTCATAATACCGACAGAATGTTAAAACAGCCACTTGGATTAGTCCTTCTAACGCAGCGTTTCCCAAACCTGGATCCTCTGGATCCCAAGGGGGGCACCTTTCGGTTTTTGCCCCTAACACTACACAGCTGATTCAAATAATCAACTAAGCATCAAGCTTTTGAAAGCTGAATCAACTGTGTAGTGTGTTGGTGAAACCATAAGGAGAGGAAGTACAAACCAACGATGCTAGACAGAGAGGAATATGCTTAAGCAAAAGGCAGTTTATTAAACAACAGAGATAGCTGGTACTGCTCAAGCTACATGCATGGACCCATTCAGTTGCCTCTTATGGAGACAGTTGAAAAGGATAAAAAACAGAGTTTACAGCATTACTTTATACAATGCAACATAAAGAAAGGGGTCCTTCTTCTAGTCCCTTGATTGGTTCCCGAGGCGTAGGAGGCGGGTCTGCTCTGTCCAGAGCAGAAGCCCCATTGGTGCACGGCAGAGTCCTCTGCCCTTGGCACCCAACCAGTAGAAGGGGGGGTTGAGAATGAGTGTGCGTCCATATTGAGATGTCTGTGTGTGTCCAGGGAACTCCTAAGGAGTATCTGTTGTTTATGGCCGGAGGTGGGGGTGTTGTCTATTATCACATTCCTAGGCCATTTGGTGATAAGATAAGGTTTTCTCTGTCCTTTTGTTCTCTGACCTTTTGCTCTCTGACCTGGCACAGCATTTATTGAAAACAGGCTCCAAATGGGTCTTACAGAACATTTTAGTCAGACCAATCTATAACAAATTATTTTACTACGACAAATGTTAGGGGCAAAAACCAAAACGTGCCCCCCTTAAGGTCCCCAGGACCGAGTTTGGGAAACGCTGCTCTGACGTGACTGATACACCGTCCTCGACACACACACACACACACACACACACACACACCTTCCCTGTCTCTCTGGGTTACGAAGCTATGACAGGACCTGCCCCTCCATGCAAAACAGTTACCCTGGCAACCACCTGACCGTTCATCTCTGTCTTGCCCTGGGGCTGTTTGAGGGACGATTTGAGAAGTGGGAACTAGAAAAAGAACAGGAAGAGCCCCACACACTAGGCGCTCAGATGCAATAATTTAATAACCTGATAACCAACGTTTCCACAGATAAACTGTCTTCATCAGGGTGTAATGACAAACACTGCGGGTCACTAGTTTGTATAGTGTCAAAGGACACACGCAGGTGTCTGTAATCATGGCCGGGTGTGGCCTGATATCATTGGTTAATTCACAGATAAACAGAACATACATAAAACATGAATAGATAGCATACGATCATAGAATACAACTTGGCTACCTAGGCCCACAAACATTTACAATTAATAGCAAAATCACAATAATCAAAAGAATGGCTTCAGATCAAAGTCTACGTTGAGACCGAAGGGAAGCAAGGGTCTTTAAATTAAAGATCCAGGCAGCCTCTCCTTTTAACAATAAGTTATCGAGGTCACCCCCTCTCCTAGTGAGGGTGACCTGTTCGATGCCGATATTAACGTAGGGACGAAATCGAGTGGTTCGCTTCCAAAAAGTGGGCAGCGACTGGGTATGTCGAGTTTTTGCACCTCATGGTGCTACTATACCCCGAGATTCGTACTTTTAATTCGCGCTTCCTTTTACCCACATAATTTTTTACCGCAAGGACAACTTATAAGATAAATAACTGCCTTAGTGGAGCACGTAATAACACCTTTGATTGGGATCTGTTTCCCTGTTTGGGGGTGTTTGAAAGACCTACATTTTTAAGTGCCATTGCATTGAACGCAGCCGTTACACTTGTAGTTTCCATCCCCGGTAGAGGCGCAAATAGACGTTGTGCAGGGATATTTAGGGGTGGTAAATCAGAGTTTACCAATTGATCTCTGAGATTTCTGCCCGGTGAGAATACAACCAAGGGAGCGTCCGAAAACACATTACCAATACTGTCATCGGATCTTAGAATGTGCCAATGTTTGTGAACGATTCCCTTAATTTGTTCAGAGCACTTTGAATAGCGTATAGTTAGAACGCAAGAATGCTTCTTTTTGCGAGACTGTCCCTGAAAGAGATCAGATCTCGATTTGTTTTGAATTTTCTCAATGGCAGTATTAATCTGACCATTTTTGTACCCCCTCTCCTTGAATTTTCTTTGCGTCTCAGCCATATTTCTGTCTAAATCTGATTGTTTTTGGCAAATTATTTTGATTCGACAGAATTGGCTGTTGGGCGAACTGTTTTTCGAGGGAAGCGGGTGACAACTATCAGCCCTCAACAAACTGTTACGATCAGTAGGTTTCCTGTAAAGACCAGTGTATAGAACATTATCCTCACACAAAATCAGAAGATCAAGGAAACTGATTTGACGTGTGTCAGATTGCATAGTAAATCTCAGGTGCTCAGAACAAGGCTCTGCTGTAGCCGGCCGCGACCGGGAGACCCATGGGGCGGCGCACAATTGGCCCAGCGTTGTCCAGGGTAGGGGAGGGAATGGCCGGCAGGGATGTAGCTCAGTTGGTAGAGCATGGCGTTTGCAACGCCAGGGTTGTGGGTTTGATTCCCACGGGGGGCCAGTATAAAAAAAATATATATATATATATATAAAAAAATTGTATGCACTCACTAACTGTAAGTCGCTCTGGATAAGAGCGTCTGCTAAATGACTAAAATGTAAATGTAAAAACAAGAGTTAAGAAAAGCATGGAATGCCTGGAGCTGTTTTTGAATCACCCCTCCATAGGACAAAAATCTCATCAATGTACCGTTTCCAAATAATAATGTTAGGCAAGAAAACATTTTTGAGAGGATTGAAGATTGACTGTTTCTCCATGTAACCCACATATACATTATCATAGTTAGGAGCAGTAGGGGATCCCATAGCAGTACCCTTCACCTGAATAAAGAAATCATTTAAAAACATTAAGTAGTTGTGTGTGAGTACTATTTCAGCCAATGTTATAATGCACGCACTGGAAGGTAGTTCATGTGGTCCTCTGTAGCTCAATTGGTAGAGCACGGCGCTTGTAACGCCAGGGTAGTGGGTTCGATCCCCGGGACCACCCCATACGTAAAAATGTATGCACACATGACTGTAAGTCGCTTTGGATAAAAGCGTCTGCTAAATGGCATATTATTATTAATTATTATTTGGGTCACGTTGCAGAAGAAAATGTTCCATGGCTTCAATACCGCCCTCGTGTGGAATATTCGTGTATAACGACTCAACATCAAAAGTAATTAAGAAGGTATTATCAGGGAGAGGATCAAGAGATTCAATAATAGAGATCATATTGCTGGTGTTGTCCTTTACAAAGGAGGGGAGCTGTTCTGCGAGAGGTCTAATAAAAAGGGGCCGTTACTGCATCAATGCCCGCTACAATAGGGCGCCCTGGAGGTTTTGTAATTTCGGGCAAAGTATAGAAAGTGGCAATTTTAGGGTGGCAGGTAGCTTAGTGGTTAAGGGCGTTGTGCTAGTAACCGAAAGGTCGCTGGTTCTAATCCCCCGAGCCGACTAGGTGAAAAATATGTCGATGTGCCCCTTGAGCAAGGCACTTAACCCTAATTGCTCATGTAAGTCGCTCTGGATAAGAGCGTCTGCTAAATGAAGTAAATGTAAATGTAGGGTGTTGAATAGCCAAAAAGTTGTGTTATTTTTTGTTGATTTGACCAGAACTTAAATACCCATTTAGGACAGTAAAGATAGTGTTCTGAAATTGGGAAGTGGGGTCACTTCTGAGTTTCTTGTAAAAGGTATGTGTCAAACAGTTGTCTGTGACACTCATTTACATAAACTGTCCTATCCATGAGTACAACCGACCCACCCTTATCAGCAGGGTGGGTAAGGACTAATGTATCGGATTGTAAATCAAGCAAAGCTTGTTTTCATCCTTGGGTGCATTATGGAAAGCCCCGCCATGCAAAACAGTTACCCTGGCAACCACCTGACATTCATCTCTGTCTTGCCCTGGGGCTGTTTGAGGGACGATTTGAGAAGTGGGAACTAGACCTTATCCAGAACGCTGCAGCCCGCCTGGTGTTCAACCTTCCTAAGTTCTCCCATGTCACCCCATCTCCTCCGCACACTCCACTGGCTTCCAGTCGAAGCTCACATCATCTTCAAGACCCCGGTACTTACCTACGGAGCAGCATGGGGATCTGCCCCCTCCTTACTTTCAGGCTATGCTCAAACCCTACACCCCCAACCCGAGCACTCCGTTCTGCCACCTCTGGTCTCTCGGCCCTGCCACCCCTACAGGAGGGCAGCTCCCGGTCAGCCCAGTCAAAGCTCTTCCCTGTCCTGGCACCTCAATGGTGGAATACGCTTCCCCTTAAAGCTCTTCCCTGTCCTGGCACCTCAATGGTGGAATACGCTTCCCCTTAAAGCTCTTCCCTGTCCTGGCACCCCAATGGTGGAATAAGCTTCCCCTTAAAGCTCTTCCCTGTCCTAGCACCCCAATGGTGGAATACGCTTCCCCTTAAAGCTCTTCCCTGTCCTGGCACCTCAATGGTGGAATAAGCTTCCCCTTAAAGCTCTTCCCTGCCCATCTTTTGAAAACGTCTGAAACCCTACCCCTTTAAAGAGTATCTTAAATAACTCTAATGGTGCCCCCCCCTGTTGTTAATTTAGATTTTTGGTTGATTTTTTTTGTTAACTTAACTTAGATTTTTGGTTGAGATGGAGACATGAATCCAACATTTCAATTATTAATTTGTAGACAAGCTGGAATTAAAGCCAGACAGTGGCACAGATGGAACTATCCAAGCAGAAGATACATCTCCTTCAAATGTTGATATTTGGTTTAATTGACAACCAAACACAATTCATTATCGCTAAATATCATTACATTTGAAATCAACCAGAGCTTGAAACCCTAAGCCGATTGTATTGTCTATTTTTAGTTTAATTCTGGGTTGAAGTGAAACAACAGCTGTTGATGACTTTGCAAATGCTATGTAGGTCCAAAGAGCATCATTCATATGATATTTGAGTGATAAAGTAGGGTCACATTTCATTTGCTCTGTTTAATCCTTCCCTTTGGAATTGCTTTGATAGCGTCAGTAAAAATCTATTTAGTTTTTAAAACTGGAGATCTCTCAACAATCATTCTCACGATAGCACATTGGTAATGATGAGTGACACATTTCATAGCTAAGCAGGGTTTGGATAAAACCTTGGACGGGAGACCAAAGGGTGGCTGTAGATATATCAACTCTCCAGCAGGGGGTGCTGCATGGGAGACCAAAGGGTGGCTGTAGATAGATCCTCTCTCCAGTAGGAGGTGCAGCATGGGAGACCAAAGGGTGGCTGTAGATATATCCTCTCTCCAGTAGGAGGTGCATCATGGGAGACCAAAGGGTGGCTGTAGATAGATCCTCTCTTCAGTAGGAGGTGCAGCATGGGAGACCAAAGGGTGGCTGTAGATATATCAACTCTCCAGCAGGGGGTGCAGCATGGGAGACCAAAGGGTGGCTGTAGATATATCAACTCTCCAGCAGGGGGTGCTGCTCAGCTTATTGTTTTTTTTTTCTGATAGAGTGTATAATGTTGAAAAAAAAAACGGATGTTGCTTTAAAGGTACAAATTCAACATGTTTTATACAAGGTTTATCTATGTTGAAATTTGGTTACCACGATGATATAATCCCGTGGTTAAAATGTTACCCTCAAAACAACAGTTGACCTTTTTTTTCCCCCCCCACGTCACACTACGTTGACAAAGTATGTTTGAAACAACGTTGATTCAACCAATTTGTGCCAAGTGGGACCTGACTCACACACCAAACAGAGAGCGCCCAAACGCTCAGTCAGTCAACGTGAACAGGAGCTGTAGAGAGAGAGAGCACAAGAATGGCACCCTATTCCCTATACAGTGCACTACTTTAGACCAGAGAACGGCACCCTATTCCCTATATAGTGCACTACTTTAGACCAGAGAATGGCACCCTATTCCTTATATAGTGAACTACTATTGACCACAGGCCATAACTATCTAGGGAATAGGGTGCCACTGTGCTCTAGGGAGAACACAGAGACAGTGATGTATACTTTACATCAGAATACTATTAACCTGTCAACCTGAGGATACTTCCTGTGCTGTAGGGAGAACACAGAGACAGTGATGTATACTTTACATCAGAATACTATTAACCTGTCAACCTGAGGATACTTACTGTGCTGTGGGGAGAACACAGAGACAGCGATGTATACTTTACACCGGGAGGATGTCGAACGCGCGTTGCCAGGGAAACCAGGTGAACTCCGCCTTCACTGATCGCGTCGAGCAGACGGCCAAGGAGAGACTGTAGGCACACACACACACACACACACACACACACACACACACACACACACACTCAGCAGGTGGGATAGGGGTCAGAGTTACTCAGCATAAAGTTAAGCCTAGGCTGCATGAGCAGTCATCACACTGGGATCAATGCCAGACACACACACACACACACACACACACACACACACACACACACACACACACACACACACACACACACACACACACACACACACACACACACACACACACACACACACACACACACACACACACACAATGCCAGATTCTCTTTGGGGCCTCAGCATCCCCCACTGTGTCTGCTGGCATTAACAGAGCGAGAGGGAGGGGGGAGAGAGAGACTGGGGGGGAGATAGAGAGGGGGGAGAGAGCGATGGGGGCGGAGAGATATAGAGGGGGGGAGAGAAAGACAGAGGGGGGAGAGATATAGAGGGGGGAGAGAGAGACAGAGAGACAAGGGGAGAGAGAGACAGAGAGGGGGAGAGAGAAACAGAGAGGGGGATAGAGACAGAGAGGGGGAGAGAGAAACAGAGAGGGGGAGAGAGAGACAGAGGGGGGGAGAGAGAAACAGAGGGGGGAGAGAGAAACAGAGAGGGGGAGAGAGACTGACAATAATATAACATTTGAAATGTCTCGGTTGTTTAGTGAGTGTATTGTTCACTGTTAATTCTGACCGTTTATTTAACTTTTGTTTATTATCTATGCCATTCGTTTTAGCAATGTAAACATATGTTTCCCATGCCAACAAAGCCCTTTGAAAGAAATTGAATTGAATTGAGAGAGAGAAAGGAGGTTTTGTATTTTAATGGTAGCCGATAGCGACACAAGTACACAGTTCATATCTAATGTGGTTCTATTGTTATGATGGGTGTGGTGGGGTGTGAAGAGAGTTGGAGTGAAACTGTGTGTTTGTGTGCCTGTGTCCGTGTGTGTGTGTGTGTCCGTGTGTGTGTTTGTTTCAGTGTGTGTGTGTGTGTGTGTTGTGTGTGTGTGTGTGTGTGTGTGTGTGTGTGTGTGTGTGTGTGTGTGTGTGTGTGTGTGTGTGTGTGTGTGTGTGTGTGTCCATATCCTGGTCAGAGAGTGAGAGAGAGGGGCCGGCACTCCACTCTGAGCTGTAGTCTAGACTATAGTCGCTGAGTGAGCGGAATGTACGTGTGAAAGCATGAACTCTTGAGCTCTAAACTGAACAGTAGTAGTTAGAGTACTGCAGTAGTTAGAGTACTGCAGTAGTTAGAGTACAGCAGTAGTTAGAGTACTGCAGTAGTTAGAGTACTGCAGTAGTTAGAGTACAGCAGTAGTTAGAGTACTGCAGTAGTTAGAGTACTGCAGTAGTTAGAGTACTGCAGTAGTTAGAGTACAGCAGTAGTTAGAGTACTGCAGTAGTTAGAGTACAGTAGTAGTTAGAGTACAGTAGTAGTTAGAGTACTGCAGTAGTTAGAGTACTGCAGTAGTTAGAGTACAGTAGTAGTTAGAGTACTGCAGTAGTTAGAGTACTGCAGTAGTTAGAGTACTGCAGTAGTTAGAGTACAGTAGTAGTTAGGGTACTGCAGTAGTTAGAGTACAGTAGTATTTAGAGTACTGCAGTAGTTAGAGTACTGCAGTAGTTAGAGTACTGCAGTAGTTTGAGTACAGTAGTATTTAGAGTACAGTAGTAGTTAGAGTACTGCAGTAGTTTGAGTACAGTAGTAGTTAGAGTACAGCAGTAGTTAGAGTACTGCAGTAGTTAGAGTACTGCAGTAGTTTGAGTACAGTAGTATTTAGAGTACAGTAGTAGTTAGAGTACTGCAGTAGTTTGAGTACAGTAGTAGTTAGAGTACAGCAGTAGTTAGAGTACTGCAGTAGTTAGAGTACAGTAGTAGTTAGAGTACAGCAGTAGTTAGAGTACTGCAGTAGTTAGAGTACAGTAGTAGTTAGAGTACAGTAGTAGTTAGAGTACAGCAGTAGTTAGAGTACAGCAGTAGTTAGAGTACAGCAGTAGTTAGAGTACAGCAGTAGTTAGAGTACAGCAGTAGTTAGAGTACAGCAGTAGTTAGAGTACAGTAGTAGTTAGAGTACAGTAGTAGTTAGAGTACAGTAGTAGTTAGAGTAGTTAGAGTACAGCAGTAGTTAGAGTACAGTAGTAGTTAGAGTACAGCAGTAGTTAGAGTACAGTAGTAGTTAGAGTACAGTAGTAGTTAGAGTACAGTAGTAGTTAGAGTACAGCAGTAGTTAGAGTACAGTAGTAGTTAGAGTACAGTAGTAGTTAGAGTACAGTAGTAGTTAGAGTACAGTAGTAGTTAGAGTACAGCAGTAGTTAGAGTACAGTAGTAGTTAGATTACAGTAGTAGTTAGAGTACAGTAGTAGTTAGAGTACAGTAGTAGTTAGAGTACTGCAGTAGTTAGAGTACAGTAGTAGTTAGAGTACAGTAGTAGTTAGAGTACAGTAGTAGTTAGAGTAGTTAGAGTACAGCAGTAGTTAGAGTACAGTAGTAGTTAGAGTACAGTAGTAGTTAGAGTACAGTAGTAGTTAGAGTACAGTAGTAGTTAGAGTACAGCAGTAGTTAGAGTACAGTAGTAGTTAGAGTACAGTAGTAGTTAGAGTACAGTAGTAGTTAGAGTACAGCAGTAGTTAGAGTACAGTAGTAGTTAGATTACAGTAGTAGTTAGAGTACAGCAGTAGTTAGAGTACTGCAGTAGTTAGAGTAC
>NW_028165037.1:0-12500 GCF_964263955.1 Coregonus lavaretus
ACACACTTCCAACATATTCCAACATAAAACAACTAATGATTGAAAATGACCAATTATATCAGTTATTATCTGTTTGGTAGAATACAATGTCCTTTAAATCGTTTACCTATTACGCGTTTAAACACGTTGAAAGACTCATTAAGAATATCAAAGTCTAAACAGTTATGATCGAGGTCATGTGTCAATGGTGTAGGGTTTAGGGAGTGTACAGGCATTAGGGAGGGAGTGAGGACTACATGCATGTTAGTGTGTGTCCCAAATCACAACATATTCCTTCCACTATGTAGGGTACCATTTTGGACACAACATTTGTGTGAGCAGTCAAAGGGGTGGAGGAACGACTGGTGAGAGAGAGAGGGAAAAGAGTGTTTATTTTTGGGGTTGCTCAACCACACCACCACACACACACGATGCTGCACGACAACATATGGGATTATCTTCAGATTAACCTGGGATTACAGACAACACTGGGAGAATAAGGGATTATAATACGATTTATGCCTGATTAAATATTAATCTCATTGATATGAAATAATGGGAAAGTCTCTAATTCACAGTTATATGGGCCAGTAACCGAAAGGTCGCTGGTTCGAATCCCCGAGCCGACTAAGTGAAAAGTCTGTCGATGTGCCCTTGAGCAAGGCACTTAACCCTAATTGCGCCGGTAAATCACTCTGGATAAGAGCGTCTGCTAAATGACTAACATGTACATGTAACATCAAGCAGCCTAAAATATGCAAACGGCACTGTAACATACAGTGAGTAGAACATAGTGGCAATGTTTCAATGAATGTAGCACTACCATGGAATGGAAATGTAGTTTATATGGAACTATGTATGTCTGCTGCCCTCTAGTGGAATTAATGTTTTATGGCCTAAATCAGGGTTTCTTAAACTATGGGTCAGGACCCAAAGCGGGCCCTGGGCAGGTGAGAGGTGGGTCGCGAGTTTTGAGAATACATCTATAATCTTAATTTGGGTCGTTGGAGGAAGATTTGGGTCACGGGAGGACAGTACATTTCTAATTTGGGTCTCGAGCTGAAAATGTTGAAGAACCCCTCCGTTCCACTGTTCCGACCAGCAAAATAATGTTCTAAACCGGTTTGAACCAAGAATCATTCCGTTCTGTTCCTTTTTAAACCATTGAAAGTACTTTATTTTTATTTTTACATTTAGCTTGACATTAAATGACTTCACCGATCAGTACGGATAGAGCAGCTTGCTATGGAGCGGGTAAGCCATTTAATCTGTATAGGAAAGTCATTAAAAAGCAAACTGTATTTTGCCGAAACAGCATGGTTTAATCATAATGAAAGACACACACACACACTGCGCTGCCAGTCACAGTGTAGGGCGCGAGATGCAACTGGAATGTTGCGGGTGAGGAGAGAGCGAGAGAGGATGGAGGAAGCTTGCCTTGAAGCGCTGGGCATCTTGTTATCATCATCATCTGAATTAGGCCCACAGAATTATACCTATGGAGGAACTTTGAACGTCTTTGATCTTCCGAGTTGGTTTAACGTTGGACCAGAGCAAACGTTAGCTAGCTAGCTAACAAGCTTGTGTGTGCAGAGCAGCACTAGAATTAAAAACACGTCTTACCTTTTTGTAGTTAATAAACCAATGGGAAACATGATAACTATAGTATTTGTAGCCCTTTCCTGCAATCAAATTACCTAGTGGCCCTCACGGGTGAAATGTTAATATTTTTCATAATTTAGTAATTAATAAACCTTTTTTTTTATTTTTTAAACCAGCTGAAAATACGGTGTTTCTATGTCAAACCGTTTTGTTATATTTCAGTCTTCTGTGATGTGTATAAAGTGAAATATTGGGATGCAAACTCTAAATGGAATAAATGTCACCTCTATATTTGACATGGCGTCTGGATCATGCTTGTAACAACGTCAGTAGGTTACAGTAACCATCTTCAGAGGGGAGGGGTAAGCCTACACACACACACTGGAAAAGATTTACAGCTGGCAGGCAGATGCCAGAATACGTTTCTGAGTGACAGAGTGAGAAGCTTTGCCATAGGTGCTTTGTTTGCGATTTTTGCGGGACTGGGAAAAAAAAAATGCCCAGAACGTAAAAGAACGTTATTAACCGGGTCCCATGCCTTTAAAAATAACGGTTCTGTTCAACTGATCACTTTCGTTTCGGGTTCTGTTCCTCAAATAATTTCATTATTTTCTGGTTTTCGGTTCCGTTCCCTGAACCGGTTACAATCATTGGTTTTCAATTTTGGATTCATTATTTTTTTTAAACATTAAATACACTATGCATTATATGGGTTGAATGCTGTAACAACACAGAATAAAACAATTAATAAAAGTCCCATGATGGTAGTGACTGCCCATTACTGCTTATCACTTATTAACCATCATTTATTCACATTAGTTTAATAAAATAATTCAGTTATGTGCATTACATAGTTTTTGTTTGTGTTCCAAGTCATCATCTCATCTCTATAGAACTGCATTCTTCTGTCTCTTTTACACAGCAGGCATAAAATAAACACAGACCGGGCAAGTAGGCGTGCAATGGATTACTGTCATTGTAGTTAATTACCACGTTTTCTGAGCTAAACTATGTAGAATATTGGCCTGTTGGAAACTACATCTCCCTACTACATCACACAGTTCAGGCTGGATCTGATTTATCTCTAGAGAAAGTGTGCAATGTGGCATTGAGCTCTCAGAAAAAAACCTGAATGAAATGGAATTCAAATAATTGAACCAATTAGTTGTAAAAAAAATGAATAAATAACCGATATTTCGGTTAATCGTTCAGCACTGCTGGACACACACACACAGTATTCACACAGTTTCCCCCCCACACACACAGTATTCACACAGTATCCCCCCCACACGCAGAGTATTCACACAGTATCCCTCCCCCCACACACAGTATCCACATAGTATCCCCCCCACAAACACAGTATTCACACAGTATCCCCCCCACACACAGTATTCATACAGTATCCCCCCCACACAAACAGTATTCACACTGTAACCCCCCCCACACACAGTATTCACACAGTATCCCCCCCACACACACAGTATTCACAAAGTATCCCCCCCACACAAACAGTATTCACACAGTATCCCCCCCACACAAACAGTATTCACACAGTATCCCCCCTACACAAACAGTATTCACACAGTATCCCCCCCACACACCCAGTATTCACACAGTACCCCCCCACACACACAGTATTCACACAGTATCCCCCCCCCACACAAACAGTATTCACACAGTATCCCCCCTACACAAACAGTATTCACACAGTATCCCCCCCCACACACAGTATTCACACAGTATCCCCCCCCACACACACAGCATTCACACAGTATCCCCCCCACACACACACCGTATTCACACAGTACCCCCCCACACACACAGTATTCACACAGTATCCCCCCCACAAACAGTATTCACACAGTATTCCCCCCCACACACACAGTATTCACACAGTACCCCCCCACACACAGTATTCACACAGTATCCCCCCCACAAACACACAGTATCCCCCCATACACACAGTATTCACACAGCATCCCCCCACACACAGTATTCACACAGTATCCCCTCCCACACACACACACAGTATTCACACAGTATCCCCCCCACACACACAGTTTTCACACAGTATCCCCCCCACACACACAGTATTCACACAGTATCCCCCCCACACACCCAGTATTCACACAGTATCCCCCCACACACCCAGTATTCACACAGTACCCCCCCCCACATACACAGTATTCACACAGTATCCCCCCACACACACAGTATTCACACAGTATCCCCCCACACACACAGTATTCACACAGTATCCCCCCACACACCCAGTATTCACACAGTACCCCCCCCCACAGACACAGTATTCACACAGTATCCCCCCACACACACAGTATTCACACAGTATCCCCCCACACACCCAGTATTCACACAGTACCCCCCCCACATACACAGTATTCACACAGTATCCCCCAACACACACAGTATTCACACAGTATCCCCCCCCACACACAGTATTCACACAGTATTCACACAGTATCCCACCCACACAAACAGTATTCACACAGTACACCCCCACACACACACACAGTATTCACACAGTATCCCCCCACACACATACAGTATTCACACTGTACCCCCCCCACACACACACAGTATTCACACAGTATCCCCCCCACTCATTCACACAGTATCCCCCACACAAACAGTATTCACACAGTACCCCCCCACACTACACACACACTATTCACACAGTAATCCCCCCACACACAGTATTCACACAGTATCCCCCCCACACACAGTATTCACACAGTATTCCCCCACACACAGTATTCACACAGCATCCCCCCCCCCCCACACACAGTATTTACACAGTATCCCCCCCCACACACACAGTATACACATTACCCCCCCACACACACAGTATTTACACATTATCCCCCCCACTCACACAGTATTCACACAGTACCACCCCCCCACACACAGTATTCACACAGTATCCCCCCCCACACACAGTATTCACACAGTATCCCCCCCACACACAGTATTCACACATTATCCCCCCCACTCACACAGTATTCACACAGTACCACCCCCCCACACACAGTATTCACACAGTATCCCCCCCCACACACACACATTCACACAGTATCCTCCCACACAAACAGTATTCACACAGTATCCCCCCCACTACACACACACTATTCACACAGTATCCCCCCCACACACAGTATTCACACAGTATCCCCCCCACTACACACACACTATTCACACAGCATCCCCCCCCACACACAGTATTCACACAGTATCCCCCCACACACAGTATTCACACAGCATCCCCCCCCACACACAGTATTTACACAGTATCCCCCCACACACACAGTATTCACACATTACCCCCCCAAACACACAGTATTTACACATTATCCCTCCCACTCACACAGTATTCACACAGTACATCCCCCCACACACAGTATTCACACAGTATCCCCCCGCACACACAGTATTCACACAGTATCCCCCCCACACACAGTATTCACACAGCATCCCCCCCACAGACACAGTATTCACACAGTATCCCCCCACACACACAGTATTCACACAGTATTCACACAGTACCCCCCCCCCCACACACACAGTATTCACACATTATTCACACAGTATCCTCCCCAACACACACACTATTCAAACAGTATCCCCCCACACACACAGTATTCACACAGTACCCCCCCCCCACACACAGTATTCACACAGTATACCCCTTCCACGCACACAGTATTCACACAGTATTCACACAGTATCCCCCCCACACACACAGTATTCACACAGTATCCCCCCCCCACACACAGTATTCACACAGTATCCCCCCACACACCCAGTATTCACACAGTACCCCCCCACACACAGTATTCACACAGTACCCCCCCCCCACACACAGTATTCACACAGTATACCCCTTCCACGCACACAGTATTCACACAGTATTCACACAGTATCCCCCCCACACACACAGTATTCACACAGTATCCCCCCCCCCACACACAGTATTCACACAGTATCCCCCCCACACACCCAGTATTCACACAGTACCCCCCCACACACAGTATTCACACAGTATCCCCCCCACATACACAGTATTCACACAGTATCCCCCAACACACACAGTATTCACACAGTATCCCCCCACACACACAGTATTCACACAGTATTCACACAGTATCCCACCCACACAAACAGTATTCACACAGTATCCCCCCACACACATACAGTATTCACACTGTACCCCCCCACACACACACAGTATTCACACAGTATCCCCCCCACTCATTCACACAGTATCCCCCACACAAACAGTATTCACACAGTACCCCCCCACACACACACAGTATTCACACAGTATCCCCCCACACACATACAGTATTCACACTGTACCCCCCCACACACACACAGTATTCACACAGTATCCCCCCCACTCATTCACACAGTATCCCCCACACAAACAGTATTCACACAGTACCCCCCCACACTACACACACACTATTCACACAGTAATCCCCCCCACACACAGTATTCACACAGTATCCCCCCCACACACATTATTCACACAGTATCCCCCCCACACAAAGTATTCACAGAGTATTCCCCCACACACAGTATTCACACAGCATCCCCCCCACACACAGTATTTACACAGTATCCCCCCACACACACACAGTATTCACACATTACCCCCCCCCACACACACAGTATTTACACATTATCCCCCCCACTCACACAGTATTCACACAGTACCACCCCCCACACACACAGTATTCACACAGTATCCCCCCCCCACACAGTCTTCACACTTTTTCCCCCCCACACACAGTATTCACACAGTATCCCCCCCACACACACAGTTTTCACACAGTATCCCACCCACACAAACAGTATTCACACAGCACCCCCCCCCCCACACACACAGTATTCACACAGTATCCCCCCCAAACACATACAGTATTCACACTGTACCCCCCCACACACACAGTATTCACACAGTACCCCCCCACACACACACATTCACACAGTATCCTCCCACACAAACAGTATTCACACAGTATCCCCCCCTCCCACTCACACAGTATTCACACAGTACATCCCCCCCCACACACAGTATTCACACAGTATCCCCCCCACACACAGTATTCACACAGTATCCCCCCACACACAGTATTCACACAGTATCCCCCCCAAACACACAGTTTTCACACAGTACCCCCCCCCCCACACACACACAGTATTCACACATTATTCACACAGTATCCTCCCCAACACACACACTATTCAAACAGTTTCCCCCCACACACACAGTATTCACACAGTACCCCCCCCCACACACAGTATTCACACAGTATACCCCTTCCACACACACAGTATTCAAACAGTATCCCCCCCACACACACACAGTATTCACACAGTATTCACAAAGGATCCCCCCCACACACAGTATTCACACAGTATCCCCCCCACACACAGTATTCACACAGTACCCCCACCCCACACACACATTATTCACACAGTATTCCCCCCCACACACACAGTATTCACACAGTATTCACACAGTATCCCCCCCACACACACAGTATTCACACAGTATCCCCCCCACACACACACAGTATTCACACAGTACCCCCCCACACACTCACAGTATTCACACAGTATCTCCCCCCCCACACACAGTATTCACACAGTACCCCCCCACACACACACAGTATTCACACAGTATCCCCCCCACACACACACAGTATTCACACAGTATCCCCCCCACACACACAGTATTCACACATTATCTCTCCCCCCCACACACAGTATTCACACAGTATCCCCCACCACACACACAGTATTCACACAGTATCCCCCACCACACACACAGTATTCACACAGTACCCCCCCACACACTCACAGTATTCACACAGTATCCCCCCACCCACATACAGTATTCACACAGTATCTCCCCCCCCACACACACAGTAGTCACACAGTACCCCCCCCACACACAGTATTCACACAGTATCCCCCCCCCACACACACAGTATTCACACAGTATCCCCCCCCACACACACATTATTCACACAGTATCTCTCCCCCCCCCCCACACACAGTATACACACAGTATTCACACAGTATCCCCCCCCCCCACACACACAGTATTCACACAGTATCCCCCCCCCACACACACAGTATTCACACAGTATCCCCCCCCCACACACACACACAGTATTCACACAGTATTCCCCCCCCACACACACAGTATTCACACAGTATCCCCCCCCCACACACACACAGTATTCACACAGTATTCCCCCCCACACACACAGTATTCACACAGTATCCCCCCCCCACACACACAGTATTCACACAGTATCCCCCCCCACACACACATTATTCACACAGTATCCCCCCCCCCCCCACACACAGTATTCACACAGTATTCCCCCCCACACACACAGTATTCACACAGTATCCCCCCCCCCCCACACACACAGTATTCACACAGTATCCCCCCCCACACACACAGTATTCACACAGTACCCCCCCCCCCCCCCCCCACACACACACAGTATTCACACAGTACTGTAGAACGCTGTGGACTCACCAGCTCCCGCTCTCTCCCAATGTGCTCTTCACAACAAACATGTGACTGGCTCAACTGTTCTGGGGATCTACGGTAAGCTTCATAATGTTAAATAATGTGACCGGTGAAATGAAGAACGCAATCCGCTTTATCTCCTAACGTATTGAACAAGTTGACTGCAGGTAGTAACTTAAAAAGTATATTGACGATATATGAATACCCCGGTATATAGTATTTACGGTATACCACCCAACCCTAACACACACACACACACACACACACACACACACACACACACACCAACACAAGGCAGTAGGTACCTGAGTTTGGGAACTGAAAGGCACTGAGCTGCTGTATATGAGGGCTGACTACGGCCCCAAACTGTCCTGCACCCCCCATCATCATCTGGGAGGAGGTACAGCCATGCAGGGCGTGGAGAGAGGAGGGCAGGCTGGGGGAGAGGGGGGAGGAGAAGGGGCTGGTAGAGGGGTGAGGAGGAAGAGGGGGTGAAGCCAGGCCTGGGCCTGTACTGGTACCGTAGCTGGGCGGGTAGGGGGACTGCTGGGGGTTGGTGGTCTGGGGGATCCGGGGGTTACTCAGCCCTCCTGATAGGCCACTTGCAGCAGCTGCGGCCATGTTGGCGGCGGCCATATTGGGAGGTAGGTTGAGTCCCTGGGCTCTCATCACCATGTTCCTCTGCTGCTGCTGCTGCACCGTGATTTGTTGTTGTTGTTGTTGTTGTTGTTGTTGTCTCTGGAGCTCCAGCTGGCGCTGTCTGAGGTGGTTACTGAGCAGCTCCCTCTGACGCTGGGCTAACATCTGAGCATTGATGGTCCCCTGGAGGGAGAGGGGGAGAGAGAGATTTAACTAAATCTTCTTTCTACAACATTTACTACAAAAATGTTATGCTGAATTAAATTACTGGCATTTCTATAATATTCTGTTACTATGTGAGAATCTCAGTAAACTACCTGGTTGGGGTTGATGGACTGTAGAGGTAGGTTCATATTGATATATAATATCTCAGTAAACTACCTGGTTGGGGTTGATGGACTGTAGAGGTAGGTTCATATTGATATATAATCTCAGTAAACTACCTGGTTGGGGTTGTTGGACTGTAGAGGTAGGTTCATATTGATATATAATCTCAGTAAACTACCTGGTTGGGGTTGATGGACTGTAGAGGTAGGTTCATATTGATATATAATATCTCAGTAAACTACCTGGTTGGGGTTGATGGACTGTAGAGGTAGGTTCATATTGATATATAATCTCAGTAAACTACCTGGTTGGGGTTGATGGACTGTAGAGGTAGGTTCATATTGATATATAATCTCAGTAAACTACCTGGTTGGGATTGATGGACTGTAGAGGTAGGTTCATATTGATATATAATCTCAGTAAACTACCTGGTTGGGGTTGATGGACTGTAGAGGTAGGTTCATATTGATATATAATCTCAGTAAACTACCTGGTTGGGGTTGATGGACTGTAGAGGTAGGTTCATATTGATATATAATCTCAGTAAACTACCTGGTTGGGGTTGATGGACTGTAGAGGTAGGTTCATATTGATATATAATCTCAGTAAACTACCTGGTTGGGGTTGTTGGACTGTAGAGGTAGGTTCATATTGATATATAATCTCAGTAAACTACCTGGTTGGGGTTGTTGGACTGTAGAGGTAGGTTCATATTGATATATAATCTCAGTAAACTACCTGGTTGGGGTTGATGGACTGTAGAGGTAGGTTCATATTGATATATAATCTCAGTAAACTACCTGGTTGGGGTTGATGGACTGTAGAGGTAGGTTCATATTGATATATAATATCTCAGTAAACTACCTGGTTGGGGTTGTTGGACTGTAGAGGTAGGTTCATATTGATATATAATATCTCAGTAAACTACCTGGTTGGGATTGTTGGACTGTAGAGGTAGGTTCATATTGATATATAATATCTCAGTAAACTACCTGGTTGGGGTTGTTGGACTGTAGAGGTAGGTTCATATTGATATATAATATCTCAGTAAACTACCTGGTTGGGGTTGTTGGACTGTAGAGGTAGGTTCATATTGATATATAATATCTCAGTAAACTACCTGGTTGGGATTGTTGGACTGTAGAGGTAGGTTCATATTGATATATAATATCTCAGTAAACTACCTGGTTGGGGTTGATGGACTGTAGAGGTAGGTTCATATTGATATATAATATCTCAGTAAACTACCTGGTTGGGGTTGTTGGACTGTAGAGGTAGGTTCATATTGATATATAATATCTCAGTAAACTACCTGGTTGGGATTGTTGGACTGTAGAGGTAGGTTCATATTGATATATAATATCTCAGTAAACTACCTGGTTGGGATTGTTGGACTGTAGAGGTAGGTTCATATTGGACACGCCACTCATCTGGTTCATCATAGGCTGGCGGTTCTGAGGAGAACAGGTTAACAGGTACGTTAACAAAAACACTTGGAAATGAGTAGCTAGCCTACTAGCTAGCTAGACAATGATGATACATGAATTTGTATAATTCCTTGTCATTCCACTGATTAACCTGCAGGTGGGAGCCAGCGCACAAAGACCACCTTGCTATTCAACCATCATACGCAAACAGCAAGCCCACAGTGATAACCTGCCAAAATGTCAAGCCCACAGTGATAACCTGCCACAATGTCAAGCCCACAGTGATAACCTGCCACAATGTCAAGCCCACAGTGATAACCTGCCAAAATGTCAAGCCCAAAGTGATGACCTACAAAAATGTCAAGCCCACAGTGATAACCTGCCAAAATGTCAAGCCCACAGTGATAACCTACAAAAATGTCAAGCCCACAGTGATAACCCGACAACATGTCAAGCCCACAGTGATAACCTGCCAAAACGTCAAGCCCACAGTGATAACCTGCAAAAATGTCAAGCCCACCGTGATAACCTGACAACATGTCAAGCCCACAGTGATAACCTGACAACATGTCAAGCCCACAGTGATAACCGGGCAAAATGTCAAGCCCGCAGTGATAACCGGGCAACATGTCAAGCCCACAGTGATAACCTGACAACATGTCAAGCCCAGTGATAACCTGACAACATGTCAAGCCCACAGTGATAACCTGCCAACATGTCAAGCCCACAGTGACAACCTGCCAACATCTCAAGCCCACAGTGATAACCTGCCAAAATGTCAAGCCCACAGTGATAACCTGACAAAATGTCAAGCCCACGGTGATAACCTGACAAAATGTCAAGCCCACGGTGATAACCTGACAAAATGTCAAGCCCACGGTGATAACCTGACAAAAAATGTCAAGCCCACAGTGATAACCTGACAAAATGTCAAGCCCACAGTGATAACCTGACAAAATGTCAAGCCCACAATGATAACCTGACAAAATGTCAAGCCCACAGTGATAACCTGACAAAATGTCAAGCCCACAGTGATAATCTGCCAAAATGTCAAGCACACAGTGATAACCTGTCAAAATGTCAAGCACACAGTGATACCCTGCCAAAATGCCAAGCCCACAGCGATAACCTGCTAAAATGTCAAGCCCACAGTGATAACCTGTCAAAATGTCAAGCCCACAGTGATAACCTTCCAAAATGTCAAGCCCACAGTGATAACCTTCCAAAATGTCAAGCCCACCGTGATAACCTGCCAAAATGTCAAGCCCACAGTGATAACCTGCAAAAATGTCAAGCCCAAGACCAGTTGCACTAACCTCCATGCAACAGATATCGATCTGGCCTCACTTGGAGGTTATATGATATCCAGTAGTGTCCAGTTGTAATAGTCTGTTTACTGTCAGATATGAACCCTAGTAGTGTCCAGTTGTAATAGTCTGTTTACTGTCAGATATGAACCCTAGTAGTGTCCAGTTGTAATAGTCTGTTTACTGTCAGATATGATCCCTAGTAGTGTCCAGTTGTAATAGTCTGTTTACTGTCAGATATGAACCCTAGTAGTGTCCAGTTGTAATAGTCTGTTTACTGTCAGATATGAACCCTAGTAATGTCCAGTTGTAATAGTCTGTTTACTGTCAGATATGAACCCTAGTAGTGTCCAGTTGTAATAGCCTGTTTACTGTCAGATATTATCCCTAGTAGTGTCCAGTTGTAATAGTCTGTTTACTGTCAGATATGAACCCTAGTAATGTCCAGTTGTAATAGTCTGTTTACTGTCAGATATGAACCCTAGTAGTGTTCAGTTGTAATAGTCTGTTTACTGTCAGATATGAACCCTAGTAGTGTCCAGTTGTAATAGTCTGTTTACTGTCAGATATGAACCCTAGTAGTGTCCAGTTGTAATAGTCTGTTTACTGTCAGATATGAACCCTAGTAGTGTCCAGTTGTAATAGTCT
>NW_028165037.1:17500-40000 GCF_964263955.1 Coregonus lavaretus
GAAGGGGAGGACCATCCTCCTCAGTCAATTCAAAAAGTTATCTTTTTTAGATACTAAATATATTCACGTCACCAAATAATGTATTATAACACACTGTTTTGCAATGAAGGTCTACAGTAGCCTCAACAGCACTCTGTAGGGTAGCACCATGGTGTAGCCAGAGGACAGCTAGCTTCCGTCCTCCTCTGGGCACATTGATTTCAATACAAAACCTAGGAGGCTCACGGTTCTCACCCCCTTCCACAGACTTACACAGTAATTATGATGACATCCGGAGGACGTCCTCCAACCTATCAGAGCTCTTGCAGCATGAACTTACATGTTGTCCACTCAATCAAAGGATCAGAGAAGGAATCTAGTACTGAAAGCATAAGCTACAGCTAGCTAGCACTGCAGTGCATAAAATGTGGTGAGTAGTTGACTCAAAGAGAGAGAAAGACAATAGTTGAACAGTTTTTAACAAATTAATTTCTTCAAAAATGAAGGAGAAGCAAGAGAGAAATAGAGAGAGAAAGTCATTATTTTGTTCACGTTCAGTTTCACTTTGCTAGCAAATGCGGCTAGCTAGTTTAACCTACTCAAACACCCTGCTCACAACAGAGGGATGCTATGTTAGCTGGCTGGCTATGATTATCCAACACAACACTGGAACTCAAGGTAAGATTTTGGTTTTACTAATTTTATTGCCACCGGGGGCCGCCGGTGTAACTGCTAAACTGCTAACTGACTATACACTGGAAAGTTACTGCATGATTGTAGTGGGTTTACTAACGCGTTAGCTAATAAAGCTATGTTGACTATGACGTAGGCAGGTTTGATATGGTTTGGCTTGGAAAGGTTTTTTCGCCTGGTCACATACAGCTGATGTGTTGTGCATTGAAGTCCATAAGCGAAGGGAAGAGGTGAAAGGAGGAGAGCGCATAACGAATATGTGAGAAGGAGGATAACGTGGCTGCTATGAAACTGTGAACTGTGTTTACGCGTGATCGGGGTGTATTCATTCCACCCCATTCTGTTGAAAAAAGTTTCTTAAACAGAAGCAAACGGAACAAAACTGGGATAAACACACCTGCATTTGTCCAATAGAAACTATTGTTTGCAACTGTTGGACTCATGATTACACCCAATATCAGCTAGATGCAGGCAAGAGTTGCTCAAGGCGGTATTGAATGTCACTGTCTGTCACATCAAATTTGTCTCTTGACCTGTGTGCACCTACAGTGAGGGAAAAAAAGTATTTGATCCTCTGCTGATTTTGTACGTTTGCCCACTGACAAAGAAATGATCAGTCTATAATTTTAATGGTAGGTTTATTTGAACAGTAAGAGACAGAATAACAACAACAAAAAACAGAAAAACGCATGTCAAAAATGTTATAAATTGATTTGCATTTTAATGAGGGAAATAAGTATTTGACCCCCCTCTCCCAGGTGTCTTTTATACAGGTAACGAGCTGAGACTTCTAATGACTTTTTTTTAATCTTTAACACATTTTATTCTAGGTAGCTAGTTATGTATCGGTAGCTATCAAGTAAACACAATTTTAACACTCTTAAAGGGAGTGCTCCTAATCTCAGCTTGTTACCTGTATAAAAGACACCTGTCCACAGAAGCAATCAATCAATCAGATTCCAAACTCTCCACCATGGTCAAGACCAAAGAGCTCTCCAAGGATGTCAGGGACAAGATTGTAGACCTACACAAGGCTGGAATGGGCTACAAGACCATCGCCAAGCAGCTTGGTGAGAAGGTGACAACAGTTGGTGCGATTATTCTCAAATGGAAGAAACACAAAAGAACTGTCAATCTCCCTCGGCCTGGGGCTCCATGCAAGATCTCGCCTCGTGCATCAAAGGGACGATGGACGGGGCCATGTACCGTCAAATCTTGGGTGAGAACCTCCTTCCCTAAGCCAGGGCATTGAAAATGGGTTGTGGATGGGTATTCCAGCATGACAATGACCCAAAACACACGGCCAAGGCAACAAAGGAGTGGCTCAAGAAGAAGCACATTAAGGTCCTGGAGTGGCCTAGCCAGTCTCCAGACCTTAATCCCATAGAAAATCTGTGGAGGGAGCTGAAGGTTCGAGTTGCCAAACGTCAGCCTCGAAACCTCAATGACTTGGAGAAGATCTGCAAAGAGGAGTGGGACAAAATCCCTTCTGAGATGTGTGCAAACCTGGTGGCCAACTACAAGAAACGTCTGACCTCTGTGATTGCCAACAAGGGTTTTGCCACCAAGTACTAAGTCATGTTTTGCAGAGGGGTCAAATACTTATTTCCCTCATTAAAATGTAAATCAATTTCTAAAATTTTTGACATGCATTTTTCTGGATTTTTTTGTTGTTATTCTGTCTCTCACTGTTCAAATAAACCTACCATTAAAATTATAGACTGATCATGTCTTTGTCAGTGGGCAAACGTACAAAATCAGCAGGGGATCAAATACTTTTTTCCCTCACTGTACGTAGTAAACTTTAATTCATAGGCTAGGTTGTAGCAACCTTATGATGGGTATAGGGAACATTTTAGTATCATGTAGTAGCCTAAACCTATCGATGTTACATTGAGCTGGATGAATGGAATATGAATGACAGATCCAATATGCTGTAATAGAAATAAGGCCATGCTCATGAGATTTGTTTGTTGTCGTCCTCCCTCATCTTAAACGGCACTGACCGCCACTGGTGCAGACAAAAATAGTGCGTCCTCCCCAAATGATATCATTACTCATGTCTGTACAAAATGAAATAACATAATTCAAAATACTACACCAGAGAGTATGATTATGTAATTTCCTCCTTCTGGCTAGATCATCTTGTACAATCTGTGCTCCTCCTTTTCGCAGGCTGAGATTATATGGTTGCATTCAAGACAAGGTTGTTTTTTCCCAGCAGAGTACCCTGTCATTTTTGTGGTATTGCATTAAAGATTCTGCTAGTAGCTTTATCATAAAGGGGATTTTCTTGGTGAAAAAATTGCTTCCCCAAACTTGAAACTCACGCACCACCTATGGGAGGAGAGACAGAGATGGAGGAGAGACAGAGACAGAGGAGAGACAGAGACAGAGGAGAGACAGAGACAGAGGAGAGACAGAGACAGAGACAGAGACAGAGGAGAGACAGAGACAGAGACAGAGGAGAGACAGAGACAGAGGAGAGACAGAGACAGAGGAGAGACAGAGACAGAGGAGAGACAGAGAGAGAGATAGAGGAGAGACAGAGAGAGAGATAGAGGAGAGACAGAGAGAGATAGAGGAGAGACAGAGACAGAGGAGAGACAGAGGAGAGACAGAGGAGAGACAGACAGAGATAGAGGAGAGACAGAGACAGAGATAGAGGAGAGACAGAGATAGAGGAGAGACAGAGATAGAGGAGAGACAGACAGAGAGGAGGAGAAATAGACTGTATAGGCCTAGATGAGGTAAAGAACGACACCTCTAGTGACAGGTGAGTGTCCCCAGAGAGAGGGATCAGAGATGGAGGAATGGACTGATCTGTCACAGAGTTGGTAAGAGAGAGAAGGATAGAGGGATGTTAATATGATTGCTGAATCGTACCAGTCCCATCAGATTAGGTATCCCCAGGGCTCTGTCTATCTCCTCCAGGCCATCAGAGTCCTTCAGCACGGTGTAGAGCTGGGACATCAGGGCCCCCTCATCACCAGGACCCCCATCACCAGGACCCCCATCACCAGGACCCCCCAGCAACACCTGCTGCTGCTGCTGGGGAGCATACACAGACCTGGAGAGGGGAGGGAGAGAGGAGAGGGGGAGGGAGAGTGAGAGTGGAGAGGGAGAGGGGGAGGGAGAGGGGGAGGGAGAGGGAGAGAGGAGAGGGGGAGAGAGAGAGGAGAGGGGGAGGGAGAGGGAGAGAGGAGAGGGGGAGGGAGAGAGGAGAGGGGGAGGGAGAGAGGAGAGGGAGAGGGAGAGGGAGAGGGAGAGGGAGAGGGAGAGAGGAGAGGGGGAGGGAGAGAGGAGAGGGGGAGAGAGAGAGGAGAGGGAGAGGGAGAGGGAGAGGGAGAGAGGAGAGGGGGAGGGAGAGAGGAGAGGGGGGGGAGAGAGGAGAGGGAGAGGGAGAGGGAGAGAGGAGAGGGAGAGGGAGAGGGAGAGAGGAGAGGGGGAGGGAGAGAGGAGAGGGAGAGGGAGAGGGAGAGGGAGAGAGGAGAGGGGGAGGGAGAGAGGAGAGGGGGAGAGAGAGAGGAGAGGGAGAGGGAGAGAGGAGAGGGAGAGGGAAAGGGAGAGAGGAGAGGGGGAGGGAGAGAGGAGAGGGGGAGAGAGAGAGGAGAGGGGGAGGGAGAGGGAGAGAGGAGAGGGGGAGGGAGAGAGGAGAGGGGGAGGGAGAGAGGAGAGGGGGAGGGAGAGAGGAGAGGGAGAGGGAGAGGGAGAGGGAGAGAGGAGAGGGAGAGGGGGAGGGAGAGAGGAGAGGGGGAGGGAGAGAGGAGAGGGAGAGTGAGAGTGAGAGGGAGAGGGAGAGAGGAGAGGGAGAGGGGGAGGGAGAGGGAGAGAGGAGAGGGGGAGGGAGAGAGGAGAGGGGGAGAGAGAGAGGAGAGGGGGAGGGAGAGGGAGAGAGGAGAGGGGGAGGGAGAGAGGAGAGGGAGAGGGAGAGGGAGAGGGAGAGAGGAGAGGGGGAGGGAGAGAGGAGAGGGGGAGAGAGAGAGGAGAGGGAGAGGGAGAGGGAGAGGGAGAGGGAGAGAGGAGAGGGGGAGGGAGAGAGGAGAGGGGGAGGGAGAGAGGAGAGGGAGAGGGAGAGAGGAGAGGGAGAGGGAGAGGGAGAGAGGAGAGGGGGAGGGAGAGAGGAGAGGGGGAGGGAGAGAGGAGAGGGAGAGGGAGAGAGGAGAGGGGGAGGGAGAGAGGAGAGGGGGAGAGAGAGAGGAGAGGGAGAGGGAGAGAGGAGAGGGAGAGGGAGAGGGAGAGAGGAGAGGGGGAGGGAGAGAGGAGAGGGGGAGAGAGAGAGGAGAGGGAGAGGGAGAGAGGAGAGGGAGAGGGAGAGGGAGAGGGAGAGAAGGGGGAGGGAGGGAGAGAAGGGGAGTGAGGGAGAGAAGGGAGGGAGGGGTAGAGGGAGAGAAGGGAGGGAGGGGTAGAGGGAGAGAAGGGGGGGAGAGGTAGAGAAGGGGGGAGGGAGGGAGAGAAGGGGGAGGGAGGGAGAGAAGGGGGAGGGAGAGAAGGGGGGGAGGGAGAGAAGGGAGGGAGAGAAGGGGGAGGGAGGGATGGAGAGAAGGGGGAGGGAGGGAGATAAGGGGGGAGGGAGAGAAGGGGGGAGGGAGAGAAGGGAGGGAGGGGTAGAGGGAGAGAAGGGGGGAGGGACAGAAGGGAGGTAGGGAGGGTGGGGTAGGGGAGAAGGTTAAATGACCATAAGTTATTTTGACCACTTCTCTGTGCTGTTGTTGACTGATCCAAACCGTTTTTAAAGTGGTTGGTCATTTGGTATTTGCTTAGTGCAAGTGACACAGAACTAGAAGAGTTGCTCTTGCGCCAACAGACATCAGTTTTGGAGTTGAATGTGTGAGAGCTTCTGGTAAAGTAGCTGTAGTAGGACAGAGGTCAGTGTACCGCAAGTAGTGATAGCACTGCTGAGGCCAGTGTAAGGTAGTGTCAAGTAGTGTCAAGTAGTGTCAAGTAGTGTCAAGTAGTGTATGTACTGAGGGATGTTTACCTGTTCTGGTTGAAGGGTGTCTGCTCAATGGGCATCATGCTGTCTGGCCATGGAGCCGTCTGATTGGGTGGAGCCTGTTGCTGGGTGAACTGGTGTGCCCGCATGCCCATCTCTTTAAAAAGAGAGAGAGATTCAAATAATATAACTTTATTAACCCCATGCCCATCTCTTTAAAAAGAGATATTCAAATAATATAACTTTATTAACCCCATGCCCATCTCTTTAAAGAGAGAGAGATTCAAATAATATAACTTTATTAACCCCATGCCCATCTCTTTAAAGAGAGAGAGATTCAAATAATATAACTTTATTAACCTCATGCCCATCTATTTAAAGAGAGAGAGATTCAAATAATATAACTTTATTAACCCCATGCCCATCTCTTTAATGAGAGAGAGATTCAAATTAATATAACTTTATTAAACCGCATGCCCATTTCTGTTAGAGAGATTCAAATTAATATACACAAAAGTATGTGGACACCCCTTCAAATTAGTGGATTGGGCTATTTCAGCCACACCCGTTGCTGACAGGTGTATAAAATCGAGCACACAGCCATGCAATCTCCATAGACAAACATTGGCAGTAGAATGGCCTTACTGAAGAGCTCAGTGACTTTCAACGTGGCACCGTCATAGGATGCCACCTTTCCAACAAGTCTGTTCGTCAAATTTCTGCCCTGCTAGAGCTGCCCCAGTCAACTGTAAGTGCTGTTATTGTGAAGTGGAAGCGTCTAGGAGCAACAACGGCTCAGCCGTGAAGTGGTAGGCCACACAAGCTCACAGAACGGGACCGGCGTGTGCTGAAGCACATAGAAATCATCTTTCCTTGGTTGCAACACTCACTACTGAGTTCCAAACTGCCTCTGGAAGTAACATCAGCACAATAACTGTTTGTCGGAAGCTTCATGAAATGGGTTTCCATGGCCGAGCAGCCGCACACAAGCCTAAGATCACCATGCGCAATGCCAAGCATCGGCTGGAGTGGTATAAAGCTCGCCGCCATTTAACTCTGGAGCAGTGGAAACGCGTTCTCTAGAGTGATAAATCACGCTTCACCATCTGGCAGTCCAACAGACGAATCTGGGTTTGGCGGATGCCAGGAGAACGCTACCTGCCCCAATGCATAGTGCCAACTGTAAAGTTTGGTGGAGGAGGAATAATGGTCTGGGGCTGTTTTTCACGGTTCGGTCTAGGCCCCTTATTTCCAGTGAAGGGAAATCTTAACTCTACAGCATACAATTACATTCTAGCCGATTCTGTGCTTCCAAATATGTGGCAACAGTTTGGGGAAGGCCCTTTCCTGTTTCAGCATGACAATGCCCCCGTGCACAAAGCGAGGTTCATACAGATATGGTTTGTCGAGATCGGTGTGGAAGAACTTGACTGGATTGCACAGAGCCATGACCTCTAACACCTTTGGGATGAATTGGAACGCCGACTGCGAGCCAGGCCTAATCGCCCAATATCAGTGCCCGACCTCACTAATGCTCTTGTGGCTGAATGGAAGCAAGTCCCCGCAGCAATGTTCCAACGTCTAGTGGAAAGCCTTTCCAGAAGAGTGGAGGCTGTTATAGTAGCAAAGAGGGGACCAACTCCATATTAATGGCCGTGATTTTGGAACGAGATGTTCTTTATTAACCCCCATGTCCATCTCTTTAGAGAGAAAGATTCAAATTAATATAACTTTATTAACCCCCATGCCCATCTCTTTAGAGAACTTCAAATTATTATAACTTTATTAAACCCATGCACATCTCTTTAGAGAGATTCAAATTAATATAACTTTACTAACCCCATGTCCATCTCTTTAGAGAGAAAGATTCAAATTAATATAACTTTACTAACCCCATGTCCATCTCTTTAGAGAGAAAGATTCAAATTAATATAACTTTATTTACCCCCATGCCCATCTCTTTAGAGAACTTCAAATTAGTATAACTTTATTAACCCCATGTCCATCTCTTTAGAGAGAAATATTCAAATTAATATAACTTTATTAACCCCATGTCAATCTCTTTAGAGAGAGATTGAAATTAATATAACTTTATTAACCCCCATGCCCATCTCTTTAGAGAACTTCAAATTATTATAACTTTATTAACCCCATGCTCATCTCTTTAGAGAGAAAAATTCAAAGTAATATAACTTTATTAACCACATGCCCATTTATTTAGAGTGACATTTTCAAATGAATTTAACTTTATTAACCCCCACGCCCATCTCTTTAGAGAGAGACATTCAAACTAATACATAACTTTATTAACTCCATGCCCAAACCAGACTGAGCTGCTAGAGAGATATGATGATTGGTTAGCCAGCGTGTCAGTGTGTTGTTCCTCTGACTGGCCAGCAGGTGTCAGCTTTGTACCTTTACTATATCCTCGATTCCAAAACCTTTTATTTTCAAAACTATCTGTGGACTTCTACATGCTGAAAATGTATTTCAATAAATTGGTTTCCATTGACAACACCAATATGTTACATCACTTGGTGTTAAGATAGACTGATCTGTGAAGTGGAAGGGCATTAGAACTAGATATTCTAGAGCAGCCCTGGCGCAGAACTGGGCATTCTAGATATTCAGTCTCTCACCGTTGGCCATCATCTGCGACTGCAGCAACTGCCTGGGTCCGGGTCCTGGTTGACCGTTGGGTCTCATGGGGCCCCCAGGGACTCCAGGGCTGGGCCCCATACGGCTGTGCATCGTCCCCTGCTGACCTGGGGCCCCTGGAGGAGGGACCGAGGCTGAACCGCTCTGACCCGGGCCCCCAGGACCCCAACCCCCCTCTTCCTGCTGCATACCCTGCCGAGGACCACCCATTAGACCTGGGGGGGGGGGGGGGAGCGAGAGGTGGTTGGAGGGAGGGAGAGAGAGAGAGGGGGAGATAGATGGAGGAGAGAGAGGGGGAGATAGATGGAGGAGAGAGAGGGAGGGAGAGAGAGAGAGGGGGAGATAGAGAGGGGGAGATAGATGGAGGAGAGAGAGAGAGAGAGAGAGAGAGAGAGAGGGAGAGAGAGAGAGGGGGAGAGAGAGAGAGAGAGAGAGAGAGAGAGAGAGAGAGAGAGAGGGAGAGAGAGAGAGGGGGAGATAGATGGAGGAGAGAGAGGGAGGGAGAGAGAGAGAGGGGGAGATAGATGGAGGAGAGAGAGGGAGGGAGAGATCATGTGAGTGTGTGAAGGTGTGATGAGGAGTCAGAGGGAACAAGTGAGGGGTGAAATATAACAGAAGTCACCACCATTTTGTTTACACTTCTCCAATCTGCAAACATCTGTTTGTCAAAGTGCCAAACAGCCAAGGCTCAGAGGCTCAGAGGTTGTTTTCATTGCTGTGGGCCCGTCTGTGAGTCAGAGTGAAAGTGAGAGGAGAAGAGCTGGCTGTGTGTGTGTCTGTGTGGGTGACCCCGACTCCCTCCACTTCATGCACAGAAACAGGAAGTGACTCACTATGACATGTCATCAGTGTGACGTGTCATCGGCCCCCACAGAGAGAGAGAAGAAAAGCTGACGTGCCAAATGATAGCTTATCTTCTCATCAAAAGAGGCAGTGAGTGTTTTCCGTTGAGTTTGTTTCTTTGAGTGCTGACTTTGATGACTCCTGACAAGGGAAACCCCTTACTACAGCATGAAGAGGTCAAGGGTCAAGAGCGTCTGCTAAATGACTAAAATGTAAATGTTTGTTGATAGCTTGAGTATTTACAAATCAAGTGTAAGCCTTTGCTCTGGCGTCTCCACCCACCTGCGAGGTTGGCCTGGTTGGACATCATGGCGGCGTGGTTTCCCAGGATGCCTTGCTGCTGCTGTAGTGTGTAGGGGCTGGGGGTCCTCATGGGGGGGTACTGGCCCTGGGGGGGCCCTAATGGGGGCTGGCCCCCTGACATGTTCATATCCAGGGATACACTCCTCATAGGTAGACCCCTACCTGGCCCCAGGACTACAGGCCCCCTCTGACCTCCGTAGTCTGGGGGGGGGGGGGGGGGGGGGGGCGGGAGAGAGAGAGAGAGAGAGAAAAAGAGAGAGTTGAGAGAGAGAGAGAGAGAGAGAGAGACAGAGAGGGAGAGAGAGAGAGAGGGAGAGACAGAGACAGAGAGAGAGACAGAGAGAGAGACAGAGACAGAGAGAGAGAGACAGAGAGAGAGAGAGAGAGAGAGAGAGAGAGAGAGAGAGAGAGAGACAGAGAGAGACAGAGAGAGAGAGAGAGAGAGAGAGAGACAGAGACAGAGAGAGAGAGAGAGAGACAGAGAGAGAGAGAGAGAGAGAGAGAGAGAGAGAGACAGAGAGAGACAGAGAGAGAGAGAGAGAGAGAGAGAGAGAGAGAGAGAGGGAGAGGGAGGAGAAGAGTTAAAGATTGTGCAGGTGTGGTGACAAATTTAAGATGAATAAGATAAGCTAATAATCTACACTGTAACATCCTCTACACTGTAACATCCTCTACACAGTAACATCCTCTACACTGTAACATCCTCTACACTGTAACATCCTCTACACTGTAGCATCCTCTACACTGTAACATCCTCTACACTGTAACATCCTCTACACTGTAACATCCTCTACACTGTAACATCTACACAGTAACATCCTCTACACTGTAACATCCTCTACACTGTAACATCCTCTACACTGTAGCATCCTCTACACAGTAACATCCTCTACACTGTAGCATCCTCTACACTGTAGCATCATCTACACTGTAACATCCTCTACACTGTAACATCCTCTACACTGTAACATCCTCTACACTGTAACATCATCTACACTGTAACATCCTCTACACTGTAACATCCTCTACACTGTAACATCCTCTACACTGTAACATCCTCTACACTGTAACATCCTCTACACTGTAGCATCCTCTACACTGTAACATCCTCTACACTGTAACATCCTCTACACTGTAACATCCTCTACACTGTAACATCCTCTACACTGTAACATCCTCTACACTGTAACATCCTCTACACTGTAGCATCCTCTACACTGTAACATCCTCTACACTGTAACATCCTCTACACTGTAACATCCTCTACACTGTAACATCCTCTACACTGTAACATCATCTACACTGTAACATCCTCTACACTGTAACATCATCTACACTGTAACATCCTCTACACTGTAACATCCTCTACACTGTAACATCTACACAGTAACATCCTCTACACTGTAACATCCTCTACACTGTAACATCCTCTACACTGTAACATCCTCTACACTGTAACATCCTCTATACTGTAGCATCCTCTACACTGTAATATCCTCTACACTGTAACATCCTCTACACTAACATCCTCTACACTGTAACATCATCTACACTGTAACATCCTCTACACTGTAACATCCTCTATACTGTAGCATCCTCTACACTGTAACATCCTCTACACTGTAACATCTACACAGTAACATCCTCTACACTGTAACATCCTCTACACTGTAACATCCTCTACACTGTAGCATCCTCTACACTGTAACATCCTCTACACAGTAACATCCTCTACACTGTAGCATCCTCTACACTGTAACATCATCTACACTGTAACATCCTCTACACTGTAACATCCTCTACACTGTAACATCCTCTACACTGTAACATCCTCTACACTGTAACATCCTCTACACTGTAACATCCTCTACACTGTAACATCCTCTACACTGTAACATCCTCTACACTGTAACATCCTCTACACTGTAGCATCCTCTACACTGTAACATCATCTACACTGTAACATCCTCTACACTGTAACATCATCTACACTGTAACATCTACACAGTAACATCCTCTACACTGTAACATCCTCTACACTGTAACATCCTCTACACTGTAACATCCTCTACACTGTAGCATCCTCTACACTGTAACATCCTCTACACTGTAACATCCTCTACACTGTAACATCCTCTACACTGTAACATCCTCTACACTGTAACATCCTCTACACTGTAACATCCTCTACACAGTAACATCCTCTACACTGTAACATCCTCTACACTGTAACATCATCTACACTGTAACATCCTCTACACAGTAACATCATCTACACTGTAACATCCTCTACACTGTAACATCCTCTACACTGTAACATCCTCTACACAGTAACATCCTCTACACTGTAACATCATCTACACTGTAACATCCTCTACACTGTAACATCCTCTACACAGTAACATCCTCTACACAGTAACATCCTCTACACTGTAACATCCTCTACACTGTAACATCTACACTGTAACATCATCTACACTGTAACATCATCTACACTGTAACATCCTCTACACTAACATCCTCTACACAGTAACATCCTCTACACTGTAACATCCTCTACACTGTAACATCCTCTACACTGTAACATCCTCTACACTGTAACATCCTCTACACTGTAACATCCTCTACACTGTAGCATCCTCTACATTGTAACATCCTCTACACTGTAACATCCTCTACACTGTAACATCCTCTACACTGTAACATCCTTTACACTGTAACATCTACACTGTAACATCCTCTACACTGTAACATCCTCTACACTGTAACATCTACACTGTAACATCATCTACACTGTAACATCATCTACACTAACATCCTCTACACTGTAACTTCCTCTACACTGTAACATCCTCTACACTGTAACATCCTCTACACTGTAACATCATCTACACTAACATCCTCTACACTGTAACATCCTCTACACTGTAACATCCTCTACACTGTAACATCCTCTACACTGTAACATCTACACTAACATCCTCTACACTGTAACATCCTCTACACTGTAACATCCTCTACACTGTAACATCTACACTAACATCCTCTACACTGTAACATCCTCTACACTGTAACATCATCTAAACTGTAACATCCTCTACACTGTAGCATCATCTACACTGTAACATCCTCTACACTAACATCCTCTACACTGTAACATCCTCTACACTGTAACATCATCTACACTGTAACATCCTCTACACTGTAACATCATCTACACTGTAACATCATCTACACTGTAACATCCTCTACACTGTAACATCCTCTACACTAACATCCTCTACACTGTAACATCCTCTACACTGTAACATCCTCTACACTGTAACATCCTCTACACTGTAACATCATCTACACTGTAACATCCTCTACACTGTAACATCCTCTACACTGTAACATCCTCTACACTGTAACATCCTCTACACTGTAACATCCTACTGTAACATCCTCTACACAGTAACATCCTCTACACTGTAACATCCTCTACACTGTAACATCCTCTACACTGTACATCCTCTACACTGTAACATCCTCTACACTGTAACATCCTCTACACAGTAACATCCTCTACACTGTAACATCCTCTACACTGTAACATCTACACTGTAACATCCTCTACACTGTAACATCCTCTACACTGTAACATCATCTACACTGTAACATCCTCTACACTGTAACATCCTCTACACTGTAACATCCTCTACACTAACATCCTCTACACTGTAACATCCTCTACACTGTACATCCTCTACACTGTAACATCCTCTACACTGTAACATCCTCTACACTGTAACATCTACACTGTAACATCATGTACACTGTAACATCCTCTACACTGTAACATCTACACTGTAACATCATCTACACTGTAACATCCTCTACACTGTAACATCACTGTAACATCCTCTACACTGTAACATCCTCTACACTGTAACATCCTCTACACTGTAACATCCTCTACACTGTAACATCCTCTACACTGTAACATCCTCTACACTGTAACATCCTCTACACAGTAACATCCTCTACACTGTAACATCCTCTACACTGTAACATCCTCTACACTGTACATCCTCTACACTGTAACATCCTCTACACTGTAACATCCTCTACACAGTAACATCCTCTACACAGTAACATCCTCTACACTGTAACATCCTCTACACTGTAACATCTACACTGTAACATCCTCTACACTGTAACATCCTCTACACTGTAACATCCTCTACACTGTAACATCATCTACACTGTAACATCCTCTACACTGTAACATCCTCTACACTGTAACATAATCTACACTGTAACATCCTCTACACTGTAACATCCTCTACACTGTAACATCCTCTACACTGTAACATCCTCTACACTGTAACATCCTCTACACTGTAACATCCTCTACACTGTAACATCCTCTACACTAACATCCTCTACACTGTAACATCCTCTACACTGTACATCCTCTACACTGTAACATCCTCTACACTGTAACATCCTCTACACTGTAACATCTACACTGTAACATCATCTACACTGTAACATCCTCTACACTGTAACATCTACACTGTAACATCATCTACACTGTAACATCCTCTACACTGTAACATCATCTACACTGTAACATCCTCTACACTGTAGCATCCTCTACACTGTAACATCATCTACACTGTAACATCCTCTACACTGTAACATCCTCTACACTGTAGCATCCTCTACACTGTAACATCCTCTACACTGTAACATCCTCTACACTGTAACATCCTCTACACTGTAACATCCTCTACACTGTAACATCCTCTACACTGTAGCATCCTCTACACTGTAACATCCTCTACACTAACATCCTCTACACTGTAACATCATCTACACTGTAACATCCTCTACACTGTAACATCTACACTGTAACATCATCTACACTAACATCCTCTACACTGTAACATCCTCTACACTGTAACATCCTCTACACTGTAACATCCTCTACTACACTGTAACATCCTCTACACTGTAACATCATCTACACTGTAACATCCTCTACACTGTAACATCCTCTACACTGTAGCATCCTCTACACTGTAGCATCCTCTACACTGTAACATCCTCTACACTGTAACATCCTCTACACTGTAACATCCTCTACACTGTAACATCCTCTACACAGTAACATCCTCTACACTGTAACATCCTCTACACTGTAACATCCTCTACACTGTAACATCCTCTACACTGTAACATCCTCTACACTAACATCCTCTACACTAACATCCTCTACACTAACATCCTCTACACTGTAACATCCTCTACACTAACATCCTCTACACTAACATCCTCTACACTAACATCCTCTACACTAACATCCTCTACACTGTAACATCCTCTACACTGTAACATCCTCTACACTAACATCCTCTACACTGTAACATCATCTACACTAACATCCTCTACACTGTAACATCCTCTACACTAACATCCTCTACACTAACATCCTCTACACTAACATCCTCTACACTGTAACATCCTCTACACTGTAACATCCTCTACACTAACATCCTCTACACTAACATCCTCTACACTAACATCCTCTACACTGTAACATCCTCTACACTGTAACATCCTCTACACTGTAACATCCTCTACACTGTAACATCATCTACACTGTAACATCCTCTACACTGTAACATCCTCTACACTGTAACATCCTCTACACTGTAACATCCTCTACACTGTAACATCCTCTACACTGTAACAAGATGCTGATGGACTGACTACTGACATTCACTGAACAGCTGTTTATGAGTGCTGCTTTTTGTGTATGTCTCTGTGAGTGAGTGAGTGTGAAATGAGTCCTTTGAGTGTTTCTGTCTGTGTGTTTTGTATGGGTCCGTGTTATGTAATGTCTTTGTATGTGCCTGTCTGATGTGTGTTTGTGGGCGCGTGCATTGTATGTGTGTGTGTGCGTGTTTACATGTGTGTATCTGAAATGTGTGCGCGCGTCTCCCTTTGTGTGTGTGTGTGTGTGTGTCTCCGATGTGTGTGTGAGCCACTCACTGCCTGGACCCATGCCTGGCTGTTGCTGCTGTGTTGCCATGGCGTTGGGGTTGCCAGGGCTGGTTTCCTGGGTGATGTGCAATATGTCGTTGATGATGGTCTGTTTGTCCAGGGAGGAGGGTAGGGAGACGGGCCGCGGCTCACAGAACAGCTGGGGCTGGACACACTGCAGCTCATCTAGGATGTCATCCAGCTCTGATGACTAGAGGAGAGACAGGGAGGACGGTTAGAAGACGACGTACATTTGACTCATTTATCAGACTCTCTTATCCAGAGACTCTACAGTAGTGAGTCATTTATCAGACGCTCTTATCCAGAGAGACTACAGTAGTGAGTCATTTAGCAGACGCTCTTATCCAGAGCCACTACAGTAGTGAGTCATTTAGCAGACTCTCTTATCCAGAGCCACTACAGTAGTGAGTCATTTAGCAGACGCTCTTATCCAGAGAGACTACAGTAGTGAGTCATTTAGCAGACGCTCTTATCCAGAGACTCTACAGTAGTGAGTCATTTAGCAGACGCTCTTATCCAGAGCCACTACAGTAGTGAGTCATTTAGCAGACACTCTTATCCAGAGACTCTACAGTAGTGAGTCATTTAGCAGACGCTCCTATCCAGAGCCACTACAGTAGTGAGTCATTTAGCAGACACTCTTATCCAGAGAGACTACAGTAGTGAGTCATTTAGCAGATGCTCTTATCCAGAGAGACTACAGTAGTGAGTCATTTAGCAGACTCTCTTATCCAGAGCCACTACAGTAGTGAGTCATTTAGCAGACGCTCTTATCCAGAGCCACTACAGTAGTGAGTCATTTAGCAGACACTCTTATCCAGAGCCACTACAGTAGTGAGTCATTTAGCAGACGCTCTTATCCAGAGAGACTTACAGTAGTGAGTCATTTAGCAGACGCTCTGATCCAGAGAGACTTACAGTAGTGAGTCATTTAGCAGACGCTCTTATCCAGAGCCACTACAGTAGTGAGTCATTTAGCAGACGCTCTGATCCAGAGAGACTTACAGTAGTGAGTGCATCATTTGAATATTTGTTGGTACTGGTCCCCTGTGGGAATCGAACCCACAAGCCTGGCGTTGCAAGTGTCATGCTCTACCAAATGAGCCGACACAGGACCATTAATTAATTAATTAATTAATTCATTCATTCATTCATTCATTTTCACACACACACAAATTTGAACATCACATAGTATCACAACAACACAAATGTTTCCATTAAAGGAATCCAGCAGAGGGAGAGAGAGGGAGGAGTGCTAGAAGACGCATCACAGCAGGCTAATTAAAGGAATCCAGCAGAGGGAGAGAGAGAGGGAGGAGTGCTAGAAGACGCATCACAGCAGGCTAATTAAAGGAATCCAGCAGAGGGAGAGAGGGAGGAGTGCTAGAAGACGCATCACAGCAGGCTAATTAAAGGAATCCAGCAGAGGGAGAGAGAGGGAGGAGTGCTAGAAGACGCATCACAGCAGGCTAATTAAAGGAATCCAGCAGAGGGAGAGAGAGAGGGAGGAGTGCTAGAAGACGCATCACAGCAGGCTAATTAAAGGAATCCAGCAGAGGGAGAGAGGGAGGAGTGCTAGAAGACGCATCACAGCAGGCTAATTAAAGGAATCCAGCAGAGGGAGAGAGAGGGAGGAGTGCTAGAAGACGCATCACAGCAGGCTAATTAAAGGAATCCAGCAGAGGGAGAGAGAGGGAGGAGTGCTAGAAGACGCATCACAGCAGGCTAATTAAAGGAATCCAGCAGAGGGAGAGAGAGAGGGAGGAGTGCTAGAAGACGCATCACAGCAGGCTAATTAAAGGAATCCAGCAGAGGGAGAGAGGGAGGAGTGCTAGAAGACGCATCACAGCAGGCTAATTAAAGGAATCCAGCAGAGGGAGAGAGAGAGGGAGGAGTGCTAGAAGACGCATCACAGCAGGCTAATTAAAGGAATCCAGCAGAGGGAGAGAGAGGGAGGAGTGCTAGAAGACGCATCACAGCAGGCTAATTAAAGGAATCCAGCAGAGGGAGAGAGAGAGGGAGGAGTGCTAGAAGACGCATCACAGCAGGCTAATTAAAGGAATCCAGCAGAGGGAGAGAGGGAGGAGTGCTAGAAGACGCATCACAGCAGGCTAATTAAAGGAATCCAGCAGAGGGAGAGAGAGGGAGGAGTGCTAGAAGACGCATCACAGCAGGCTAATTAAAGGAATCCAGCAGAAATCCCTGTTTCATCTTTAAAGCAACATGTTAATACATTCTTACAGTTTTTGCCCATTGCTTACACACTAAAACCGAATGCTTAGACCAAAGCCTCAATACCTAAACTCCTTGTAGCATACCGTAAACACAGTGTAACCATAGCTTAAACACAGTGTAACCATACCGTAAACACAGTGTAACCATACCTTAAACACGGTGTAACCATACCTTAAACACAGTGTAACCATACCTTAAACACAGTGTAACCATACCTTAAACACAGTGTAACCTAGCTTAAACACAGTGTAACCATACCTTAAACACAGTGTAACCATACCTTAAACACAGTGTAACCATACCTTAAACACAGTGTAACCATACCTTAAACACAGTGTAACCATACCTTAAACACAGTGTAACCATACCTTAAACACAGTGTAACCATACCTTAAACACAGTGTAACCTAGCTTAAACACAGTGTAACCATAGCTTAAACACAGTGTAACCATAGCTTAAACACAGTGTAACCATAGCTTAAACACAGTGTAACCATAGCTTAAACACAGTGTAACCATAGCTTAAACACAGTGTAACCATACCTTAAACACAGTGTAACCATAGCTTAAACACAGTGTAACCTAGCTTAAACACAGTGTAACCTAGCTTAAACACAGTGTAACCATACCTTAAACACAGTGTAACCATACCTTAAACACAGTGTAACCATACCTTAAACACAGTGTAACCATATCTTAAACACAATGTCAACTTTGCACTTTGTTTGCAATTCTGTAACATACTTATTGTGAAACACTACACACGTTTTCTTACATTAGACACTTTGTTCAAAAAACGAAATCACCTGTTATCATTGGGAAAACACTCTGTTCAAAATGCAAAAACTCATCTGGCAATTGTCTGCACTTACATACACACCTGAAAACATTTACACAGAAAACAGAACACCAATCAGTCTGAGCCTTAGCACTACAAATAGGCCTCAGGTGAGCCATTTTATCAGAACTTTGCAAGCATGGAGGCAATGAGAGTCAGAGTAAGAGGAGGACAAAGAGAGAGAGAGGAGTCGGACGAGGAAGAGGACGTGGAAGAGGACGTGGAAGAGGACGAGGACCAGTGCGGAGACGTATATCAGATGACATCAGGGCTACTCTGGTGGACCATGTGATAAATCATGGCCTGTCCATGAGGGAGTCTTGGCAATAGAGTCCACCCTGACCTCAGTCGCTACACAGTAGCATCGATAATAAGGACTTTCCGACTGGAGAACAGGTATATCTTCAAGTTTCTACTCCAGAATGTACCTACTGTATGTGTCACATGATTCTGTATCATATTACAGTATTACTGTACTAACTATACAAAAATGGGTAGTGCTGTGAAGTACTGTATATGTAAAGGAATACCATTGTGATGTTGCAGTACTGTGAACAGTTTGAAAGTACAGTATGTGAAAAATAACCTAACCAATGACATCTTGTGGTGGCATTTTCTACAGAATGGTTGGACGACCTCCTCAAGGTGGAAGGGAAACGGCTCTTCACTCAACAACAAGAGCTTGCCATCATTGAAATGGTGCGAGAAAATAATGCAAATCCGACTTTGTGAGTTGCAACAACGCATAATTGCAAATGGAAATGAATTCAACAATATCAACAGGGTCAGCATTTCTACACTAAGTGGCATCCTACAGAAACATAACTTCAGAATGAAGCAGCTGTACAGGGTGCCATTTGAGAGGAACAGTGTCAGGGTCAAGGATCTGCGCCATGATTATGTGCAGGTACACCATAATTTGCAAATAAATTCATTAAAAATCCTACAATGTGATTTTCTGGATTTTTCTTCTTCTCAATTTGTCTGTCATAGTTGACGTGTACCTATGATGAAAATTACAGGCCTCTCTCATCTTTTTAAGTGGGAGAACTTGCACAATTGGTGGCTGACTAAATATTTTTTCCCCCACTGTATGTGTCACTTTACATACTATATATTGTGATGTGGGAATGTGGGTTTATGCTGCCACCTGCCCCGCCTGTAGCTTGTAGTTTTTGTCTATACTCACCCAACCCAGACCCTACTTGTGTGAAAATATAGACATTGTAGTTACTATATGTGTTTTCAGTAACACTATTCAATATTTTCTGTTACAGACAGTTCTGGAGTTTGATGCCGCCGAACTGCCGCATGAGTTCATCTACGTGGATGAGGCAGGCTTCAATCTGGCCAAAACCAGGCGTCGGGGGCCGTAACGTAGTTGGACAAAGGGCTGTTGTAAATGTCCCTGGGCAGCGTGGGGGAAATATCACCTTGGGTGCTGCAATTAGTGTCCAAGGAGTCCTGCATCATCATGCCACTCTAGGTCCCTACAATACAGGACAGATCATTGCATTTCTAGATGCACTACATGCAGTTGTGCAGGACAGACCACAGCAGCCCAGGTTTGTTGTCATCTGGGATAATGTTAGTTTCCACCGGGATGCTCTGGTCCGAGATTGGTTCAACAACCATAATCATTTCACAGTTTTATACCTGCCCCCTTACAGCCCCTTTCTAAATGCAATCGGGGAATTCTTTTCAGCGTGGCGGTGTAAAGTATATGATCGGCAACCACATGCCCGCATGACTCTTCTGCAAGCAATGGAAGAGGCATGTGGAGACATTGAGGTGGGATCAATCCAAGGGTGGATTCGGCACACAAGGCAATATTTTCTCCGATGCCTAGCCCGCGAGGACATCGCCTGTGATGTTGACGAGGTCTTGTGGCCAAATCCGAACAGAAGGCGTGATCCATAAGCCCCCCCGCCCCCCACCACACACACACGTCCACACACACGTACACACACACACAAAACAAGTATATGTTTTTTCCCCCAATAGCAATTTATCCAGTAATTGTTTTGTTTTTTTACTTTTGTTTTGTTGCTAAATTTGATGTTAAGAATGTTTGTTTTTTTGTAAAAACGTTTTTGTAAATACTGTTTGATTACTGCAGAAATTCTACTTTTGAGTTTTACAGAAGACAATGACAATAAAATGACAATAAAAATAGAAACTCAGAGACTGCAGTGTTTTATATAAAGCCCATCAGTGTGTTGCTGCTGATATGAAAGAGTCATTCAAATGTTGCTTGTGTGTATGGTTTTGTTGCAAGAATTTCATTTTTAGAAAGGAGTGTTAAGTTTTGATTGCAGTGTTTCATTTTGGCATATAAGTGAGTTGTTAATCTCCAAGTGCTATGTCTGATTGGCTTGTGTGTTGAGTTTTGACATAATGAGCCAAATTCTGCTAAAAGTGTGTAAGCAATAGGCAAAAACTGTACTACAGGCCTGAAAATTTACCACTGTCATTCTATCTAGGCCAGCCAGCAGGCTTCACATTGGAGGGCGAGCGAGCGCGGCCCCTTTCTTTCTCCTGAATGGATATTATGATGATGTTTAAAGCACATTCAGGCCCATTAGACACAAGACGGTATACGTAAAAAAATAAATAGGGCATTTCACTCAGCCAAGCTGGCACAGGACATATAGAGACACAGCTATGAGAACACAGTGGTAGTGTGTGTGTGTGAGTGTGAGTGTGAGTGTGAGTGTGAGTGTGAGTGTGTGTGTGTGTGTGTGTGTGAGAGTGTGTGTGTGTGTGTGTGTGTGTGTGTGTGTGTGTGTGTGTGTGTGTGTGTGTGTGTGTGTGTGTGTGTGTGTGCGTGAGCGTGAGCGTGAGCGTGAGCGTGAGCGTGTGCGTGTGCGTGTGCGTGTGCGTGTGCGTGAGTGTGAGTGTGAGTGTGAGTGTGAGTGCGTGTGCGTGTGCGTGTGCGTGTGCGTGTGCGTGTGCGTGCGTGTGCGTGTGCGTGGTATATTCAAGCTAAAATGTTTGACATGTTTTACCTAGATGATATGAATGATTCATAATATCAGAAAATATTGAATGGGAAGTCTGGACTTTATGTTTTGTGCCAATTGAACCTCTTACTGGTTACTGTGTAATACTGTTGTCTAGGGCAGATCAACATAAGACTACATTACCCTTCATTCATAGCTTTGAACTCATTCAACTACTACCAGCCTGCACTTCCCACCTAGCTTTGAACTCATTCCACCCAGTCTCTCTCCACACACAGCAGAAATAATAATAATAATAATAATAATAATAATAATAATAATAATATGCCATTTAGCAGACGCTTTTATCCAAAGCGACTTACAGTCATGTGTGCATACATTTTTACGTATGGGTGGTCCCGAGGATCGAACCCACTACCCTGGCGTTACAAGCGCCATGCTCTACCAATTGAGCTACAGAGGACCAGAGGAATAACAGTGAGGGTAGTCTACTGTAGGTAGAGAGCAAAACACACATCCACATCAAAACACACATCCACTTCCACATCAAAACACACATCCACTTCCACATCAAAACTCACATCCACTTCCACATCAAAACACACATCCACTTCCACATCAAAACACACATCCACTTCCACATCAAAACCCACATCCACTTCCACATCAAAACACACATCCACTTCACACATCCACTTCCACATCAGAACACACATCCACTTCCACATCAAAACACACATCCACTTCCACATCAAAACACACATCCACATAAAAACACACATCCACATCAATCTACACACATCACCCCATAATAACACGTTTTTAAAACTTGAGACATCTGTGGCATTGTGTTGTGTGACAAAACTGCACATTTTAGAGTTGCCTTTTATTGTCCTCAGCACAAGGTGCACCTGTGTAATAATCATGCTGGTTGAGAGAATGCCAAGAGTGTGCAAAGCTGTCATCAAGGGAAAGGGTGGCTACTTTGAAGAATCTCAAAT